>NC_046155.1:166657127-166749779 GCF_011064425.1 Rattus rattus
CCATGAGGAACCAAAAACAGGTTCTGTGAAAAGGAAGTAGAGAGTTCTGTGGCTCAGACAGTGTTCCGGGACAAGAGGCCAGGTGATGAGAACCATTCGACACCCACCATCCCTGTCCTTTGCACTGAGGGAGGAGGAGGCTGAGAAGCCCACCTGTGTGGAGACAGCTAGGCCCCCAGCGGGGCTGGATAGCCAGGAAGAGCTAGATGTTAAACCATCTTTCCTTACTGGTCCAGGACAGGCAGCTGGGTAGCACGTGGGGTGGGCGGTCTCACTAAGATGGGTGAGTTGTTTCCCTAGACACCCAAACTTTGGGGTCAGAGCTTCAATCTCACGCGGGCTGTAGTGAATAGCCACTCTCCACTTCTGAGAAGTACGGAAGGCCTCAGTAATTCTTCATCAGTAGATTTCCCTGCCTGGCTCTGCAGATATGGTTGAAGCAACCTGTGTAAATTCTTGCCTTGATGCTGCTTCCTCCAGGAAGCCCTCCCAGATATTTTTGCTCTGTTGAGGATGGAACCAGTGTCTTGTTTATGCTAAGTAGGTGCTCTACTGCTGAGCCACGCCCCTAGTTTTCCCTCGGAGCTGGGGATCGAACCCAGGGCCTTGCGCTTCCTAGACAAGCGCTCTACCACTGAGCTAAATCCCCAACCCCTCACTGGCGGTTTCTAGCAAGCCCTCTATTGTCCCATTGTTCTCCTTGCCCGGAGAAGGGGCAATGGCTCCTCCCATCCCTGGTACCTAAGCCCATTGTGCACTTCTGGACTCCGCCCCTGGCTGAATTGGGCTCTTCTCTCCCACTTCAATGCCATGTACTGCTGTTCTGCGGCCTCGGCTCCCAGTCACCCCAACCACACTCTCCATAGGGTGTACTAGTGGCCTCATCGCTGTGTGATGCTCTATGGGAATTTGGCGGGGGTCACAGTGGGCCGCGCACATCCCCCGAGGCCCAGGGATCTGGCCCTGGCCTTCCCCAGGAGCTGGGATTGGGTCCATATGGGGGAGGTGGGGACAGGATGCGAGTCTCCAGGACGCCTTAGGGTCAGTAGGGTATGTTCTCAGGCTCTGTGGCCAAGAGGAATGTTTCTCCGTCTGTCAGGGCCAGCTGTGGTTTGGGGACCGAGGGCAGGGGCTGCAGAAGGCCAGGGTAAGGGGGGGCGGTGAGGGGGAGAGAGGAAAATCCAGACACCAGAGCCAGTTACGGAACCATTAAATACAACTTAGAAACAATCCGGGCGTTGGGGGTGGAGCAGAGGCGGGCGCAGTCACGGTGGGGCAGTGTGAGCCGGGTCCTGGCGGGGGCTCAGGCTGGGGTCATCTGAGGGGCTGGGCTGCGGGAAGCCCGGCTGCTTGTGCAGGCCCCGAAGCTTGGCCAATAGCTCCTGGACGAAGTCCTAGGGACAGAGTGGGATTCTGAGAACAGAGCAGGGGGGAGGCCTCCCACCCCTAGGCCTGTGTCTCTTTGGGCAACAGTTTATTCAGGGTGGGATATGGGGCCAAGGGGGGAGGGGGTGGGGCCTAAGATAAGCAAGAGAAAGTGGGGAGGGGTGGGCAGAAAGATTGGAGGAGGCTGAAATTACGCCCCGCGTCTGTAGCTGTACCACAGGCTTGCTATGAATTTACAGGCTGAGAACCTGTCTCAAGAAAAACGGGAAAGGTGCGGAAAGGTGGCTCAGTGGTTAAGAGCGGTGGCTGCTTTTCCAGAGGATCCGAGTTCAGTTCCCAGCACCCACACAGCAGCTCACAACTGTCTGTAAGTCCAGCTCTAGTGGACCTAAGCCATCTTCTGGCCTCCATGGGCACCAGGCATGCGTGTGGTGCACAGGCAGACATGGGGACAAAACACACAGCCACATAAAATGAAGTAAGGTAGAAATAGGGATGGGGAGACAAAGACCCCGATCTGAGAGAGACTTATAGACAGACACAGGCTCAGAAGGAAGGAGGAGATGTTTCTCAGGCTGGGAAATAGTCCCCAGAGACCAGGTCTGAGCCAGCTCCAGGCAGACTGACAGGCGGTGACGTTTGTCTCTCAGGCATCTAGGAGCTAAGGGTAGAACCATGAATATTTTCCCTTTTAAAGCTGGGAAGGAAGTGGGAGTGGCCGTGTTGCCCAGCTTCAGAACCTGCGGGATGGGGGCCCCTTCAAGAGGTATACAGGGAATCCCAGGACAGTATAGACAATCACAAGGGAGAGAGAGGGAGAGAGAGGGTGAGCCCCCCCAGACAACCAGCAAGGGACAGGCACCATATGGGCAGAAACAGGAGCCCCATGGGGGATGGGCTCTGAGGCAGCAGCCTGTGGATCCCGGTGACAGATGGGGAGGAGGAGGAGGAGAGGGAGGAAGAGAGGGAGAGGGAGGGAGAGGGAGGGGAGAGGGGGGAGGGAGAGGAGAGGGAGGGGGAGAAGATGGGGATGACAAAGAGCAGGACAGAGATGGGACCCCTAGGCCTGTCCCCACCCATCCTGGCCACGGCCTGCCTCCCCCTCTCTCACCCCCATAAAAGTGAGCGTCCACTCACGGAAAGACCAGAAACTCACCTCTGTGGGATTCACGCAAGCCTCCAAGAGTCCCTGGGAGCAGGGGCAGAGGAAAAAAAAGACAAAGAATCAGTAAATAAATGACACCTATTCCCTCAGAGGCCCTCGCCTTTCCCAAGGGAACAAACAAAAGGCTGCCAGCCCCAAGGTGGACTGCCCAAGTGGCTTCGAGCAGGCGCTGAGAGTAACCAGCTCCAGAAGGCCACACCTCTGCAGGGCGGTCAGAGGGGAAGGACAGGGCAGCAGGGCAGTCTGATTTTGGCTCCTAACTTTGGACAAGCTGCGTGACCCTGAGCAAATACTTCAGCCTCTCTAAGTCTTACTTTCCTTGCGGTGGTAAATGTGCCCACTTTATAGTGTTTTGTGGAGGATTTAGTGTCTGGCTTAGGAAGTGTTTAATAAACATGTCATCTTGGGCTGTCCTGTTTAGGGCCCTGTGAGTTGCTGGGCTGGGGGGAGGGGCGACTCTCTCCTTTGCACCTACCCGGATTTTCCGGCATCTTTCCTCCTCACTGTCCAATTCCAGCAGCTCGTCGATGTTGACCTCATCTGGCATGTCTGCCTCCTAAGGCCAGGGAGAACGGGCTGGTCAGAGCCCATGCCTCCCCCTGTGCCCTACCGCACAGCCTTTTGTCCAGGGCTCTGGAGGCGTTTCACCAAGCCGGGACCAGCTGGACCCAGCTGACCGGGCCTGCAGTGATAATGTGGCAGGCAGGGACAGCGCCACTGAGTCAAACATCTGGGTCTGGGGGGGGGGGGGGGGGGGTGAGGGGAGTGGCAGATGGACGGGAGGAGGCCCAGGTCCCGGTACCAGCCCGATGCCTGCACCCTTGGCTCAGCCCCGGGGGCCTTGGGGCTGGCTGGCACAGGGCTCTCTCCTTGGCTGCAGTTCCTACTCGGCAAAGCAGGCCCGGTCCAGTCTCGGAATGTCAGATTCTGGGATTCGGGAGGGATTGGCTTCTGCCCTTTCAAGGGAAAGTCTTAGCAGTGGTGTGGGGGAGGGGGGCCAGCTGGGGCGGGCCCCTTCCCATGGGGACAAGAAGGGCTTCTGGGCTTAGGGCCAGTCAAGCCTCCCTGGGCCACATTGCAGGCTGCTGGGTCAGAGAAGTGACCACCTAGGTTCACCATGGCTGGCTAGCAGAAATCGTCTCTGAGGGAAGGCTAAGGCCTCATGGTGGTGGTATAAAAGATATCTGGTGGGGTTGGGGATTTGGCTCAGTGGTAGAGTGCTTGCCTAGCAAGTGCAAGGCCCTGGGTTCGGTCCCCAGCTCAAAAAAAAAGAAAAAAAAAAAAAAAAGATATCTGGTTATGTTGTGGACAAGACCCAGATATCCTGGGCCAGAGCCTCTACTTTCCCAGTCTAAAGTCCTGCTGTCCAACTGGGAAGTGAAGGTGTTGTCCAATGTGGGAGATGGGACCTCTGGCATCTAAGTGTGCCTGGCCTACTTGACCTGAGTGTACCCAGTGTGGCTGCCTCTCCAGTGTGGCTATCTCGTGTCAGACATGGCAAGCTGTAGGGACCATCTTTATCTCTCTCTCTTTTTTTTTTAAATAGGGTCTTTCTATGTAGCCCTGGATGACCTGGAACTCACTCTGTAGACCTGGCTAGCCTTGAACTCACAGAGATCTGTCTGCCTCGGCCTCCCCGGTGCTGGGTCTAAAAGGTGTGAGGTACGTCACCGTACCACATTTGCTTTGGGTTTTTCAGACAGGGTCTCCTTATCCAAGATTGTCCTTGAACCCCTAACCCTCCAGCCTTTACCTCCCCAGTGCTGACATCACAAGCATTCTTGGCCCAGCTCTTGGTTTCTAACACTCTGTGTTCCTGGGACACTTTTACCAGTTCCGTGTGTAATTTCCACAGATGTGCGCGCGTGCGTGCGTGCGTGCGTATGTGCGTCAAGGTGTGTGTGTGTGTGTGTGTGTGTGTGTGTGTGTGTGTGTGTGTAGTTGTGACATCTGCCCTTCGGTTTGTAGGCAGTGAGACCTTTTTTTTTTTTTTTTTTTTTTTGACAGCAGATAATGGCCCTATGTAACTTGAGTCACTTTGTGTCCCCAGATAGTATTGGAGCTCGGAGCACTGCGGCTGAAACCGATGCGTATCTGTGCAGCTGCATCTCCTCACTTGGCGCCGAGGTGATTGTGCTGTGCGTGCGTTATTGTGCCTATGCCAGGCCATGCTGTCCCTTAAATTAATCCACTTGTGTTCCTGTGAGTTTGTGTGCGGCTCACTTTGGTGCTGTGTCTGTGAGTGGCTGTGACTTCCGTCATCTGTGTATACTGTTGCTTCCTCTGCTGAGAGTCTCTGCTGTCCTATCTCCCTTGTCACCCCATGTCTATGTTTGGCTTAAGGACATCCCCGTCCCTATCCGTTCTCTCAATATGTTGGCTCTGCCCCCCGCCCCCTCCTTCTTTCTCATCTCATCTCCAGACCTTCCTTCCCAGTTGTCTGGGTTGTCTGGACACACACGTCTGGGGACCCTGAGTGCATGTCTGAGTGTCCACAAGCTGGATGCCTCTAAGCATAGACCAGAGCCTTGGGGCATGAATCCTCCTAGCAAAGGCCGCTGTCGGTGCACCAGTGAGCATGTACTGGGGTCACCAAGGTCGCAGGGTCGCAGGTCGCAGGGTCTCGGGCTACCTCCGTTCCCCAATCCCGGCCCCTCTGGGTCTCACCCTGCCGCGGTACAGCTCTTCCAAGCGACCGTCGATCCACTTCTCCACGTCCAGTCGCCGCTGCAGCTCTCGCCGGTCGTATTTGACGGTGACTCGCGCGTGCCGCTTCTGCAGCCCACTAGGGCTGCCCCCCGGGCCGCGGGCACGCGAAGGGGACTGCAGCTTGCTCAGCACGCGCTTGCCCAGCCGCTGCGCTGCCATCACGCCGCCGCCCGCTGTCTGCACTTTGCGCTCTGCCTTGCGCTTGGGTCTCTAACGGGCCGGGGTGGGGCGGGGCCACCGGGGGCGGGGGCTCGTGTTCTGGGACCCGCCCCACTCCGACCGGCGGGCCTCAGTTTCCCTTCCTACAGAGGCGTGCAGGCTAATGTGCAGGCTTCGACCTCTGGGTCCTGCGGGGATACAGATGGGGTGGGGGCCCATCTCAGAGGGCTCCGGGGCGCGCAACTCAGGGCGGGGTCCCGGGACACGCTCTGGGGTCGGCCCTGTTACGCCCTCTGGCGGTAGCGAAGGGTGTTGCGGGGGCGCCGGGGCTTAGCTGTACAGGACAGGGGTTGGGGTGGGGGTGGGGGTGGGGGTGGGTTGGAGTAACCCCTGAAGTTTCTCTTTTTAAGAGAAACTTATTAACCACGCCTGGCCTTGAACTCTTAAACCTCCTGCCTCCACTTCCTAAGTGACGCGATTCCAGACCTGAGGAACAACTTTTTCTCTTTCTTTCTTTCATTCTTTCTTTCGTTCTTTCCTCCTTTCTTTCTTTTTCGACTAGAAGGTGATCGGAACAGACTCGAGGACCTCAGGGATGCTAAGCAAGTACTTGAATCATCATTTAGTTTACCCCACTCACTCATTCACGCACTTATCCACCCATCTATTCGTCCATTTATTCACTTGTTCCAGTGCACAGTGTTTACTGAGTGGTGTCAACAGCATTTAACTCTGGCGCTTAGGAGGTGGAGGCAGGAGATTCAGGGATTCAAGGTGAGCACAGGATACAGAGTGAGTTTCAGAGTTCAGGACAAGCTGAGCTGTGGACTTGCCACAGACAGACAGACAGACAGATAGCCTGGAGTGAGATAGCTCCCTTGGTAAACAGGCTTGGTGCTAAGCCTAAGGACCTAGCATGATGAATTGAATCTCACATACACGCACACACACATACACACACATACACACACACACACACACATGTACACACACGGTGGCTCCCAACCACCTGTAACTCCTGTCCCAGGGAACTGGATACCCTCTTCTGGCCCCCGAGGGCTCCTCAAAAACACACTCAGCACTGGGGCATGCACCAGCACACGCTAGTCAGGCCCTGCACTAGAAACAAGCGGCAAGCAGCAGCACAAGACAGAGTCTCCCTAGCGCTCGTGCTGTGGCAATGACAGTGAGTGTGGTGAGTACAGTCTATCACATGACAAGGATAAATAGATGGTGATGTTACCAAGGGCGTCAAGGAAAGACTCTGGCTCTCCTAGTCTGAGTAAGATGACTTGCAGAGCCATACTTCCCTTATTCTTGAGAGGCTGGGTGAGCTCAAGCCTCACTGGTGGTCTGGTGGCACCAACCCGTGCTTTTCCAAAGACTGTTCCAAAGTCTGTCCCTGAGCTCAGCTCCACACAACAGCGCTGGACATGAGGCATGAGGACCTGGGTTAGGACCCCTAGCCCATGTGTTAGCCTGGCCCAGGGACAGGAGAGGTAGCTCAGAGGTTAAGAACACTGCCTGCTCTTTCAGGGAACCCAGGTCTTGCTTCCAGAGCCCACAGGGTGGCTCACAACTACCTGTCGTGCCAGTTTCAGAGGAACCAACATTCTCTTCTGACATACAAGGGCACCAGGCACACACACGGTAGGCACACATACATACGTTCAGGCAAATGCTTCTGCACATAAAAAACAAGAGCTGGGTACAGAGGTGCAATAGTTCTAGAGAATTCAAGACAAGGAGAGCTCCTCCAGCCAACTGGTCTACCAGAATCATCAAACTGTGAGTTCAGTGAGAGACCCAGTCTCAAAATATAAGGTGGAAGTGGATTGAAGAAAACAGCAGATAATGATTTCTGGCCTCTACCTACAAGTCCATGCCCGTGCCCACAAATACATAAACAGGAAGCCATTGTTGGAGACATAGACAGACCCTATCTGAACCTATATCCTCTCTAAAAAGTCATTCTTAGGACATTTTGCACAATTCCAAACAAACCAGTGTTAAAGGATCCTTCCATCCAAGGGGGTAATATGCTTCAGTTCCACCTCAGAGCCACGTCTCCATCCTCCTCCCTACCTCCTCAGGCTGTTATTGTCATTATTATTATTATTATCATCATCATCATCATCATCATCATCATCATCATCATCATCATCATCTTAGGACAGGGGGTGTGGAAATGTTATTGAGCCTAAGACTCACTTTATAGAGCAGTGCGGTTCTGGGTGGGAGACACAGGAGACTGCTTACCTAGATCGAGGTTCACCGAGAGATCCGATCTAGAAGGAATAAGGAAGAAAGAGATAAAGCAGGGCTCTCAGAGATCCACTGGGATAAAGGTGTGCACCAGTGCACCTGCAGATTAGAAGTTAAATAAAGAATATACGCAGGCTGGAGAGATGGCTCAGTGGTTGAGAGCACTGACTGCTCTTCCAGAGGACCTGAGTTCAATTCCCAGCAACCACATGGTGACTCACAACCATCTGTAATGAGATCTGGTGCCCTCTTCTGGTGTGTCTTAAGGTAGTGACAGTGTACTCATATACATAAAATAAAATCTTTAAAAAAAAAAGAATACACACATATCCATGCGAGCGCTGGCCTAGCATGCAACAAAGGCCTGGGAGCTGGGTTCAGCCCAGCCCAGCTCTACCTGTCCCTCTTATGCCTCTACAGCCATGCTTTTCCAAAGATGACAGCTAACCTTTCCAAATAGGCCGATTTTCATGGAGATGATGATGAGCTGGTCTTTAGACAAAAGTAACCAGAAGTAAACAGTGGTTGGGCAAGTTCTCCATAACTCTAACAAAGAAATAATCACACGGTTTGCTCATTTCCGGTGAGTGTGAATGTACAGCCTCACACTCCAAAACACACCAGGAGAGGGCATCAGATCCCATTACAGATGGTTGTGAGCCCCCATGTGGGTGCTTGGGAATTGAACTCAGGACCTCTGGAAGAACAGTCAGTGCTCTTAACCATTGAGCCATCTCTCCAGCCCTGTAGCTTTTGGTCTCTTGTCTCTTAGCCTTCAGTTATCGAGGCTTGCTTCTCACAGCCCTTTCTCCACCAACAGTTCTTGACTTCTTCTGTTCCAGCTCCAGATCCACCCTCCAGTGTTTAGGTTTGTTGTTTGTTGTTTTTTTTTCTCTGTTGTTTAGCAGGGTCTCGTGAATCACAGGCTGACTGGTCTGAGTTTGCTATGCTGACTATGAATTTGAACTCTTGCTTGGGGTCCTCTGGCTTCCAGCTCCTGAGTAGTGGGATTAACAGGCCTGTGCCAAGAAGGTTGGCTTTGTGTGGTGCTGGGAACCAAACTCTGGACTTCCTGCATGCTAGGTGATCGCTCTAGCAAGTGAATTAATTACACCCCACACCTGGTGGTTTTGTTTTTGCTTTTTGTTTGAGGGTCGGGGGTTGATGCTTGTTGTGGGGGTTGGCTGTGAACTACCCTAGTCCTGTTCCCACCTCCAGAGTACAGGCTTGTGTAACTAGACCTACCTTGTTCACAGTAACAAGAATGCTACTTTAGGGGCTGGAGAGATGGCTCAGCGGGTAAGAGCACTGACTGCTCTTCCAGAGGTCCCGACTTCAACTCCCAGCAACCACATGGTGGCTCACAACCATCTGTAATGGGATCTGATTCCCTCTTCTGCTGTGTCTGAAGACAGCTATAGTGTACTCACAAAAAATGAAAAAAGAAAAGAGACCAACTGGGAAAAAAAAAGAATGCTATTTTATTTTTCTTAAATACATTAATTTGTGTGTGTGTGTGTGTGTGTGTGTGTGTGTGTGTGTGTGTGTGTCTCTGTATACGTGGGCTGGTAGGCACCACGGTTACAATGTGGAGGTCAGAGAACATCAGGAAGCCCGTTGTTTGATCCGGGAATCGAACTCTGGTCATCAGGTGGCAGGTGTATTTTCTAAATCACTTTGCAGGCCCAAGAGCAGTATTTTCAATGATAATGTGATCATCTTAATTTTCCTGCTAGTGTCTTCTACTTCCTCTGTCAGTCTTGCTTGCTCCATTCATCCACTTTAAATGGAGCCTCTATCTAGAAGCCCACCCTGGTGCTGTGGTAGTGGTTGGTAAATCCCCTTTGGATGGTGTTCTCAGTCCAGACCCCGTGTTCCACCATCTTTCAGGTCTGTTCATCCTATGTAAGCTTCTGATCTTCACTCTAACACCTCTTTATAGCTGTCTTTGTCTTTCTGTACAGGGTCCAGAGAAACCTGCCGTTTTAGGGATTTGTCACCTCTTTCCAGGCAGTGCCCTGCCTACCTGGCAGTCGCACTAAATAGGAAACCTATGTGGGCTCTTGTCATGCCCTGATTTTCACTGTCCCAACCCCTGCTCATTCAACTCTAGGATTTCCCCATCGCATTCCTGATCACTCTTCCCTCTGCTTCCGCATCACTACTCCGGGCTGATCCTGTTTGACGACACACAGGCCAAGCTGGCCTGGCCACTACTGAATCCTGGACATTTGGTTATGGCTCAGAGGACGAGGAATTTTGGCAGGATAAATCCCTCACACCTAAAGGAAAGCTAAAGTAAAGCGGGCAGAAAGCCACAGGTTTCTAAAAAGTGTGTGTCTCTTGCCTTAGTCGCAGCGAAAGTACGAAGGCGCAAGGACGTCGTGGCCGATGCCCACACGGAAAAGCGAGAACGCTCCGCACACCCACCCCTCTCAAGGTCCGGTTGGGGCGGGACCAATGCTGACCACGCCCCCTTCCCTTGAGCCGGGGCCCTGCCAGGTGCAGGCGACAGAGCCAGGTGCAGGCCCTCTGCGCTTGCGCCGTGTTCGCCCCGCCCCGCCAGGTGCGCCCCACCCCCTGCCTGGGTGCCAACTTCTCCTGTGTCCCAGCGTCCGCCATTCTCCGTAGCGCCCCTCCAACGGGTGGAGGCCTCCCTAGTCTGGGAAGAGTGGCAGAGTGTTGCCGGGCGTCCAGGGACCGTGTTGGGAGGCAACTAAGGCGTCGCACGCGCCAAAAGCCAGAAAAAGGGGCTTCCGGGAACCCGGGCGCCTCGAAGTCCTCTGCGGGGCGAAGCCGCACCTGAGCTCGCGGGCCTGCAGTGCGCGTGCGCGGCCGTGGGCTTTCCCGCACCTGCTCGCGAGACCCTCAACGGCCGGCGGCTCGACGACTGGCGCGCGGCGCGGGCAGCAGGTTATGGCGCAGCTATGTGAGCCGCGGCGGGGCCGGGCGCTTCTCGCCCTGTTAGCCTCGCTGCTTCTCTCCGGGGCCCAGGCGGCCAGCAGAGACCTAGACGTCCACGGTGAGGGCCAGGCGGGGGATCCGGGAGCAGGGGATAGAGGAGGCCGCAGCTGAGGTGGGCTACTCAGTGCGCAAAGGAATCACAGGCTCCTTAGGGATGGCGAGGGTGGACAGTGGAGCCAGTCCTGCAGGTGGAGGGGCGTAAAGGTTGGGGACATATTGGAGCATAGCGAGCGCGGAGGCGTAAGGGTTAGCAAAGTGTTCCTTAGAGAAGGAAGGAGGAAGGGAGGAAGGGAGATGAAGGGTATTGACCCAGGAAGGCGTGGCGCTGGAAGTGGGTGAGGAGCTCAACAAAGCGGAAATTGCTTGGCCAAAGAAAGCCCAGGAGGGGGTGGGGCGTTCATCCAGTCCTCTCAGAAGGTGGAGATTTGATCGGGAGACCTGTTGGCAGCTTTGGGTACAGGGAAAACGCTCTGCAGACACCTGTTGATAGCATGTATGGCTACAGCCCTCTGTGATGTCCCAAGGAAGAAGGAAAGCAGCAGCGATAGAAGGGAGGAGCTTTGCCAGGGTGCCTGCCAGTGTAGGAGCATCTGGTTTCAGAGTGTGGTATTGACATCTAGCAGCTGGGGTTTGCTTCTTCAAGTGGTGTTACAACTGCTTCAAACAAGCACTAGCCAACTTTGAAACGATCTCTGTTGAAAGAATTCACTGAGTCTCCGCAGAGTGTCAGTAAAGATAGTGATCATGGCTGACTCAAGGCAAGACGTGCTTCTGCGTTCGCAGATCGTCGATTCCAGTGGGCCCAACACTTACATGCGGATTGCTCGCCAAAGATTAAATGACTAAGCAGTGACAACAGACAGCGGGACAAGAACAGTGATAGAAGGGACCAGTGTCCCTAGTAGTGGGAGTCGTGAGGGTCTAGAGTAAAATTGGTTGTGATCCGAGGCTGGAAGTCAGGAAGGGGAGAGAGGAAGTGGGAGAAGAGGACATAGCCATGAGGCCAAAGGCCTTAGCGTTAAGAAAGAGAAAGCCGAAGTGTGGCAGCTTCTGAGAAGTGGTTTATTCCTGTGTCTAAGACTGGGGCAGGGGTTGGGGATTTAGCTCAGTGGTAGAGCGCTTGCCTAGAAAGCGCAAGGCCCTGGGTTCAGTCCCCAGCTCCGAAAAAAAGAAAAAAAAAAAAAGACTGGGGCAACATCACGAATCATTGGGAATGCCGAGGGCCAGTGGGGAGAGGCTCAGCTCTCGGAGATTCAGAATCAGAAGCACAGAGGTTGACCACTGTTGTATAAACCAGACTCCAGCAGCCTGTACAGACAGTATGTCGCCTTGTACCTATGGTTTCATGGCCTGTGACTGTGTCAGGTTATGGCTTTTCTAAGCTCTTGTGTGGTCTAAGCCTGGAACCAGCCTGATGTGGTGACATCACAGGCCTTTGGAAGGTCACACACAGTGACTGTTGAGGCTATGTCCTTGTGAACAGGCTAGACCTACTGACCTTTTGGAAGCACACTTAGCTGTCCAGCCCGGTGAACTGCTGCCCTCACTTATCTCAAGTGCTGTTTGTTTGAAAACCTCAACGGCTTCATCTGAGGCAGCCAGTGGTGATAGGTTTGGGGTTCTTTGTAGAGGTGGTTGTTTGGTTTCTCTCAGCAAAGAAAGTCAAGTACTCAGGTGAGGTGTTTCTCTGGCACATTCCAGCTATACGATGGTGCCACCAAAGGAAGTGGAGGAACTTGGGCAGGAGTGATTATGAAAGGCCGCTCAGAGAATCGTGTCTTCACCAGTGGCTGAGGGGCAGTGGGAAGGTGGCAGGTCTGGCCAGCAGACTGTTAGAGTTGAAGTTCTGGAAGGAAAGACCTAGAAAACTAGATAGAATGGATGCTGAGCCTAGGTGAGGACACTGGGGTCCTGAAGAAATCTAAATGTTGTGTTAGACTGAGAGGTGACGTGGAAGACAAGGTCGTTGCAGGATAAACAGAGAACAAGGCTCCTTTGTCTGAATGGAAATCCCCATGAGTAAACACAGCCTAGGCGGTGAGCCCTGGGTAAGGACTGGAGAGGAGCAGATGTGTGTCAGCAGGTGACAGATGGTGGGCAGTGAACCTTCTACCCTTCATGACAGACATCTCCGTCCCTGGAGAGGTTTGGGGGAGTTGGGAGAAGACGGGTGTGGAAGCAGGGGTGTAGCTGTGAGTTAGTTAAACCGACTTGGCTCCTGGTGGGTCACTCTTCCAGCCACTCACCAGAGAAAGTTTCATCTTTCTCTTTCCCTGCCATGGCGATTCTCATCTCTCTCTCCCGGCCCCTCTGGAAGCGAGGCCATTTGGAAACTGAAATAAGACAGAACATTAGAACCAATCCCCAAGATGGGTCTAGATTCTTGTTAGAGAAAGGTATCATGAAGGCTCAGAGGGACTGCAGAGATGGCTCAGGGTTCTTGCAGAGGTTCCATTCCCACTAAGCACATGATGGCTCACCACCATTCATAGCCCTGGGCCATGCCCTTTGGTTTTCTCAGGTATCAAGTATGTGTGTAGTTTTTATGTATGCACGCAGGCAAAGCACTGAGGCACAAAATAAATGTTAATTTTTTAATTAAATTTATTCTTTCTGTTTCTCTTGGGGTTTTTTTTGTTTGGTTGGGGTTTTTTGTTTTTTTTTTTTTTTTTTTGAATCAGGGTTTCTCTGTATCCTTGACTGTCCTGGAACTCTGTAGACCAGGCTGTCATCAGACCCAGATCCCCCTGCTTCTGCCTCCCATGTGGTGGGACTAAAGGTGTGCACCTCCATCATGGCTTAAGTTTTTTACTTAAGGTTCAGAAAAGAGATGGAAGAAATGAGGGTGTGGATGGATGGAGGTGGAGACAGCAGGCTGTGAGGGTTGTGTGTGGTTGAGGGTCTGTGACCTGACATTGCCAGGGTTGGTAGCCGAGGACAGTGGGGAGAGTCTCCCACTGGTCATATGTGGGAAGGCAGGTCCACAGGTTACTTAGAGGCAGGCAAGCAGGGGAACACTGATCCATGGAGACTCACCCCAGGAGGCTGTCACAACCTACAATAATTGTATGATTTCCAAAGTTGGGCATTTATACAGTTAAAGTATTTTATTTGGGGGCATTGCCTGAAAGTGTGAAGGTCCGACAGAACCTGAGCAGAATGCAGGCCTGCTTTCACACACAGCACCCAGGGGCCAAGGCCAAGGACCCTTGTGAAACAGGACACACACTTCCCAAGTCTCTGATTATACATTCCCATCATACACCTGCCTGCTCTTTATATCTTGAGTTCTGGTCAGATCTCAGGGATATTCCTTAAATTGAAATGCCTCTTTACCTAATGCTCTGTTCCCTGATTTCAAAGGGCCCTAAATTTTCTTTTTTCTTTCTTTCTTTTTTTTTTTTTAAGAGGTGGGGGTGTTTCACCTAGGTCTCACATACGCTAGGCAAGCACTTTGTGTAATTTTTAAATTTGTTATTTTGAAGCAGTGTCTTATATAGCCTAGACTGGCTTCACATACATAGCTAAGAATGACCTTGAGCTCCTATTGTAGGTAGGCATGGTCATGCGTGCCTGTCTACTTTTCTATCTGGAGGTGGATTCATAGTTGCCTGGGTTGAACTCCTTTAGTAGCCCAGATAGGCTTTGCCCTTGGGGTCTTCTGCCTCAGCCTTCTAAATAGCCACGATTACAGGCTCATGCCAACCACTTTGGCTGAAATAAGGTGATTTTGATCATTATTCCAAGGTCAGGTAACAATTCTCCCAAGTTGGAAATCCCTTTGAGTCATGAGTTGTTAAGTTCCTGCTGCAGTAACTGTTAGCAGCCAGCCTAGGGCATCAGAGTTGTTGATGGTAACTTGATCTGGCTTCCTTCATGGTTCTTGGGAATTTCCATGGGAGCTGAGCCCAGCTGTGTTCATTCCTGAGCCTCCACTGACTTAAAGCATCTTGGGTTAATTACAACTTCCCCAACACCTAAACTGCAAGGCATACTTTTCGACCAATCCATTGAGCATGTCATTAGTTCCCGGCTCTTTTCTTTCCTTACATGGTTAGTATGACCCTAATGGTCAACGTAGCAGCTAGGAGATGAAGTGTATCGGGACATGGTATCGACTGGTATCACATTGAAAAGGGAGTTGTCCTGCTTGTGGGCAATGCTATTTGAAATGCTTATTAATTTAACTAACATATACTTACAAATACGTACTAAATGCACTGAACAAAGCGGGCTAGAGAGCCAGCTAAGCCAGTGAAGACCTTGCTGCACAAGCATGAAGACCTCCCCATTACACATGTCAGAAGCCAGGTATTACAGGTAGGCCTGTAGTCAAAGCAAGGCAAGGCAGCCAGACCAGGTGAATTTGTAAATTAGAGATTCAGTAAGAGCCCCTGTCTCAAAAATATAAGGTGGAGGGGCTTGGAATGGTGCGCTATGCTTTTTATTTCAACCCTGGGAGGCAGAAACATAGGAATCTCTTGAGCTCCAGGCCTGCCTGTCAGGTAGCCTGCAAAAAAGAGAAAAATACACATCTGTGTGAGACCTGACTGCTACACACAAGCACGATACACACAGGGAACTCATGCATATGCCACAGAGAGGCAAAGAGGTCTTAGAAATGACTTCTTTCAGGGTTGGGGATTTAGCTCAATGGTAGAGCGCTTGCCTAGTAAGCGCAAGGCCCTGGGTTCCGTCCCTATCTCCAAAAAAAAGAAAAGAAAAAAAAAAGTCAAAAAAAAAAGAAATGACTTCTTTCCTTGCAAGCTGTCTCAGTAGGGCAGGATTCTCAGTAGGGCAGGACTCTCAGTAGGGCAGGTAGTAACTGAGGATGACAGTGGTGTATATTCAGCTGACAGCTTATGAAATGTAACTTACATCTAAATATTTTATATCTAAAAGGTCGAGATTTTATATCCACAACACTGAAATTTTATGACCCTTGTAATTTAGGTAGGATTTGTCATAAATGTTCTTTCCTCATAAATACCCATAAATATTGAATTAGTCCTAATAACGACACATTCTAGTCACTAGACACCAATGCCTAGAGGAGACGGTAGTTAGTTGGTGGGCTTTGTACTGGAAGTAAGCATTGAGATATGTCAGCTCGCTCGCTAGCCACTAAGTGGCTTTGTCGATCACTACGAGGCAAAGAGTGGAGTATGCTTTGCATGCCTTTATTCCTAGCCCTTAGGAGGCAAGCGCAAGTGAATCTCAGAGTGAGTGGCCTGCTCGCTCTGTAAAGTGAGCTCCAGGCCAGGCAAGGCTGCACAGTGAGAAGAGGATAAAGTGTGTGTCAGCTTTAGAACTTGAGGATTAAAATACTGTTTTGGGAGACAAAAGGGCCACCTGGGCCCAGAAGTTTGAGGTAAGCCCTGAGCAGCATGGTGAGGCCCTTCTCAAAAAACAATCAGAACAGCACAAGGCCAGGCATGGTAGAGGCAGAAGATGAGTTCAAGGAGGTTATCCTCTGCTATGTGGAGTACTAGACTAGCCTGATGTACATGCGTTTCAAGAAAATAGAGTGTTGTCTGTTTTGTTCGGAGTCTGGGTTTCCTTCCCTGTGTAGCCCTAACTGTCCTGGAACTCATTCTATAGACCAGTCTGACCTCCAACTCAGAGATCATCTACCTGTCTCTGCCTCCCGAGTGTTGGGAATCAAAGGCATGCACCACCACTGCCCAGATGACAATATTTTTTAAAACATAACCCTGACTGTCTTCTTGTCCAGTATCTGTGGTGATACAGGCCTGTAATCCCCTTTCTGGAAGCTGAGGCAGAAGGGTCAGGAGTTTGAGGCCCTCCTCAGCTACATGAGACCTTATTTTTTTAGGCAAAACACACCAGATGTCCAGGTACTAGCTGGAGTCCAGGTTTCTTCCTTCCTTAGTTCCCCTTACTCTCTGCCTCCCAGTGTCTCCTCTGTACCCTTGTACTAAAGTGTCATGGTGTAGACAGGGCTCAAGTCTCTAGAGACATTGTCAGGAGAGGACTCCTGAGGGAGAGTGGTGATTCTTACAGGTCTGTCCTATTTGCCTGAGGCTGCTGCTCTCTTTACTTTTCCCTGTCCATCACCTGCTGCTTTGTAGAGTTTCGGGAAACCCTTTTTTCCCCCTCAAATAACAGTAGTCTAGGCTTGACCTCAGAGTATTGGAACCACAGAGCTGCACCACCACCCCTTGGCTATTTTAAGCATTTATAACTAATCTTCTTAGCACCTAAGTTCTCAGTATTCACTATATCAGAAGAACCTCTGTTCTCTCTGTTCTGCTCTGCAGCCGTGAATGGGGGAGGGAGCACAGTGCACCTCTGGGACTCTGCAGAAAAAGCTGACTTTCTACTTTGCCAAGGTAGCCTCCAGGTTGAGTGTGGGGCTGGGCGTGGATGTGGCTCACTTGGGTACAATGCTTGAAGCCCTGGGTTTCATCCTTGATGCCTGCAAACCAGTTGTGGTTACTCTGGCCTATGTTCCAGCACTCTGGGCTTTGGGGGTGGGGGACAAGAAAGAGTTGAAGGTTATCCTCTGCTACGGAGCAGTGGAGTTTGAGGCTACCCTGCATTACATGAGACCTGGTTTCAAACCAAGGAATAAAATATTAACAGAGTGTTCCAGAGCTGGAAGCTAAGTCTAAAGGAAGGTCATAGTCCAGTGCTTGCAAATAAACTTGCCAAGAAACACTTCCGTACTTACTAGA
Organism: Rattus rattus; assembly: GCF_011064425.1. Taxonomy (NCBI): domain Eukaryota; kingdom Metazoa; phylum Chordata; class Mammalia; order Rodentia; family Muridae; genus Rattus; species Rattus rattus. The sequence continues at coordinate 166,674,474 of NC_046155.1, forward strand.
TCCAAAACAGGTATAAATCACACAGGCAGGCCTTTGTCTTCACTTGGGTCTGTTTATATTTATAGTGTCCTTAGTAATACAGAGGGACACAGCAGTTTCATAGGCAGGCCTTTGCTTTATCCTCAGAGCCACTGAAAACCGTGTACTTGATGTTTTGGGTTCACTTCCGCTGTGTTGCCCTTGCTGGCTGAGCTAGTAAGGCGCAGTGATTGTCTTGCCTCAGCGTCCTCCTCATTGCACTCAAGGCTCGTGTCTGCCTGGTATTTGTTTTAGCCAGGCTTAAATTAGAAAAAGTGGGACCAAAGAATACGAGTCTTTTTGTCCTGACCTAGTGGTACAGGGCTGTAATCCAGCTACCAGGGATATGGAAGCAGGAGAAGAAAGCATTAAGGCCTTGGCTGTAGAGGACCTTGAGACCAGCCTGCACAAGTTGACGGGGCCCGCCCTCAAAATAAAGCCTGCGAAGAGCTGGGTGTGCCTCAGTGGTGGAGCCTGGCAACCTGTGAGGCCTGTGGTCAATCTCAGGAATGTTTTAAAAGTTTATTCCATTGGATTTAAACTTTTACAATTTTTATTTAGATTATGGGTGTGGATGCTTTGCCTGCGTGCGCTGCGTGTGTGCCCTGCTGCCCTTCAGACAGGCAGTTGGTGTTAGATCCCCTGGGACTGGAGTTACAGATGGGTATGAGCCACCATGTTGATACTAAGACTCAAACCTGGGTCCTTTGAAAGAGTAGCCAGTGCTCTAATCCATGGGGCGCTCTCTCTAGCCCTTGTTAAGTTTTATTACATTTTATTGTGGGTGTGGGTATACATGTGCTCCCTCACAAGCAAATGTATGCCAGAGAAACAGCCCTTAGGAGTCAATCCCCTCCTTCCAGCGACTGGGTCTTGAGATCAAATTCCAGGTGTCAGGCTTAGTGGTAAGATACACACACGCGCACACACACACACACACACACACACACACACACACACACACACACACACACACACCCCGCATGTGTCCTATTACTGTTCTGTGAATGAGGAAATGATACACGCACACATGCACACCCCGAATGTGTCCTGTTACTGTTCCTGTGAATGAGGAAGTGAAGAGGAGGTGGCCAGAGTCACTGTGGGGGAAACTAGCTAGTCAGGATTCACAGCTTCCTTCCCTGGCTCTGGGTGCTCTGCAGGCTGCTAGGCACGTGTGCTAAGTGATTCCTACTGTGCACTCCCTTTGACTGTTCCTTTGTACCTTATGACAATACATGGGACTTAGAATAAGCCCTTAGATGTGGGTGTGATTATAACAATTTTTCTTTTTCCTATCCATGTAAGTCTAAGGGCATCTGCCCAATTGCAGGCGTGTGGAGGGCAAGCACACATCCCCACTTGGTAGGCACTGCTTACCCTGAATGGGGGTAATCTACACTCCCCTCCATCTCAGGACAGTCTTTAAAAGGATCCCTGCTGGGAGTGATAGTCAGATGTGTGATCCCAGAACTCAAAAGGCAGAGAGGTAGGCGATCTGTAAGTTTTCAGTCAGTCAGATCTACACAGCGAGTTTCAGGGCTACATTTGTAAAATTTTAACTTCAAAACAAAACCACTCTCCTCCATTCTCTGTCTTTTTATCTTCCCCGGTGCACACGTGTCTATTTTTGGAGTATTCCCTTATCTGGATGTCTCCAGTTGTTTTGCTTGCCAGCACAAACAGATGTGTTGGTGAGGCTTTTCAGCTGCTATAAAACTGAACATGGAGCCCTATGTGGATGTCCTAACAGTTGCCCCTGCACTGTGCAGTTGCCTTTTCCTGGTTTCTCCTCTCCCCTCTGCTTTCATTCCCCATCCTCTTCTCCACATCCTGCTGTGGCTGGGCTGGAACTCAGAGAGAGTCACCTGCCTCTGCTTCTGCATGCTGGGTTAAAGCTGTGCACCGCCAGGCCCAGCTTGGAGCTGGATTTCTTTTGCTACTGTGACAGCTTGTGAACCTCCCACTACCTGAAGATCTTTGTAGCTATGACCTGATTGCCTTTGGCCTTACCCTTAAGACTTCTAAGCAGCTTTAATGAGAAGAGCACAGCTGCTTTCTACACTGCCTAGGCTTTTTCACAAAGGATGAACTGATGAGGACTGTGTGTTATGCAAACCTTCACAGTCTATGTTATGGATTCTCACTTCACAGCTAATGGTATGCCATGGTGGAAAATGATGTTTTCTAAACACTTCAAAGAAGGGAGTGAAAGGGTTTTTTGTTTTGTTTTGTCTTTTTTTTGTTGTTGTTGTTTTAACTTATTACCGTGTTTTGTGACATGATGGTATCCGTGAGTGGGGGCAGACACTAGCATGCCACCATGCATTCAAAAAGAGTCTGTTCTCTCCTTCCCTTGTGGGGTGTAGGATCAAACCTGGGTCTTCAGGCTTCCAAGGCAAGTGTCTTTACCCACTGAAGCACCTCCCCGGCCCTAAACTGCTCTTTGTACAATGCCTGCCTCCACCCATAAGTGCTGGGTTTACAGGTGTGCGCCACCGCACCCAGGAGTTTATTTTTGAATAGCTGAGCAAAATCCAGGGACACTGTCGTGATTTGGGAATTCTATGAAATTCGTTTTTACTGCACATAAACGACTGCTGTAGTTGCAGACGTCCATTCTCACGCTGCCTGACACCTTTTGTTGTCAAGGTGACAACTGTCATACCCTAGGTTTCGTTACCTGAATGCACACATCTTGCAAGAGTAAACCGAATGGATATAAAAACATACATGAAAGAAGCTGGTGTAAGGAGGTCCACATTTGTAATCTCAGCACTTGGGAGGCTGAGGCCTAAGTTCAAAGCCAGCCTGGGCTGCAGTGTAAGACCCTGCCTCTGAAAAGAAAAAGCTGGGAGGCAGGAGGATCACTCCTTCAGAGCTATCCACAGCTGCATAGCAAGTTCAAGACTAGCTTTGGCTACATGAAACCTGTTATATCAAAAAAGAAAACATGAAGATCCAGATGGCTGTTAATTTGGTGGGAGAGAGCCAATGAGAAGATCAGCAAGGGTTTGGAAGGTCGCTTTGAGGTAGAGCTTTTTTCCTGGCACATATGAGGCCCCAGGCTCACCCTTTAGAACTGTGTGATAAAGCTAAGAAGTGATACGCAGTATTTCCTGTGCCTTTTGAAATATTCCTAAAGTAAACTGCCTTTGCAGCCAGTACTCACAGCTGTGGGAAATGATCCAGTCTGTCTTTTTAAGCCTATAAATCAGATTGGTAATGTTTAAGAGCCTAAACTCTCTGTGACGTCCTTTTTAGAAGGGGACAGCTCTTAGGAGGCTGTGAGTTAGATACTAACCTGGTGCACACAGAGTCCAGGAAGCCAGCAGAGCTGCACACAGACCCTGCTGTTGGGGTCCAGCCTCGGCACAGGATCAGAGTTCTCAGCTGGAAGAAGGGATGTCTGGAAGGTGCATAATAAACACACAGGAACCGCTGTGGGGTACAAACTGACAGGCAGTGTTTTATGCTTAAAGTTGCGCGCTCTCTCTCTCTCTCTCTCTCTCTCTCTCTCTCTCTCTCTCTCTCTCTCTCTCTCTCCTTGAAGCCGTATATACTTTTGCTCTTTGGGCTGGAGGTTGTGCTCTCTCGTTTGCTCCTTTTCTCACACTCACACACTCTGCATTCCTCTTCTATACACATTCTCTCCTCACACACTCTACACTCACCTCACGCACACTTCATGTGCTCCACATGCTCTCTAGCCTTTCTCTTGCCCCAGTCTTTTATTGATAATCCAAAAGCAGGTAGAAAAAAGACATTGTATAATCATTGCCAAATCAAATTCAAAAGAATAACCACATCCCACAACAAACCAAGAATTACGATTGTTCCCCAAAGTTTCAAGTGTCCCCTATTCCCAGGCCTGTGGCCAAAATAATAGTAATTGCAAACTTACCATTATTTAAACTTTAACTTTTGACTTATTATACTTCAGAGTTCTGAGGTCAGCTACTTGCATTTTCCTGGGAAGCTCTAATGATAAATGACATGGGCAAAGCTGCCAGGCAGTGGCCAGAACAAGTCAAGTTAACCCTGAACTCACCCTTAACTCAGCAGTTCCCTAGCTTCCTGTTCCTTTACATTGCACACAATGACTCTCCTAAGAATTCCAGTACTTTGACTTAGTTTTACTAGTATATAATTCTATATATATAGTTCTGTTCTAACTTATCCAGGAACCACTCTCAAATGTGGTGCAAACTCATTTCATAACTTCAATAACCTTTTCCTTTCGTGGGGTCCCAGTGTTGGCTCTAATTCATTTTTTTTTTTTTTTTCTTTCAAGGTTTTTTTTTTTTTTTTTTTTTTCAGAGCTGGGGACCGAACCCAGGGCCTTGCGCTCACTAGGCAAGCGCTCTACCGCTGAGCTAAATCCCCAGCCCCTCTAATTCATTTTCTAAAAATTTCTTCAAATTTTCTTTGCAAGTCAAGCATTAATCTGGAACTACTGTTGTGCAGTTATTACACTGTTTCCAAGATGAGAACACACAGCATGCACCTGGGCCGTTAGGGCTGTGCTGTGCTGTGCCCCTATGCCTCAGTTTCCAGTTGTTTAAGATTCATTACATCAAGGAACATCTAGTTTCACAGAATTCACCAGAGCAGAAGGAAAAAGAAGTAGGAAAGTCAGATAGAATAGAATAATTATGCACACCAAGGTCAACTGAAAATCAGTCACGCACAAATGAAATGTATACAGCCATTGTCCAGGGCTAAGGTTAGGAGAAATGGGAACAACTGTCTTTGACAAAGGGATGCCACAGGCTACAGAGATGTCTCCATTCCTGCCTACTGCGGACTTCATTCCATCCCCCTGGAGGGATGGATGTGTCTCCTGCTTCTTAGGGCCCCAGAGGCCATTCTTTTTTGCAAGGAGCTGCCTCAGCCTTCTGAGATGTCTCCATCCCAGCCTGCTGCTGGCAGTCCCTGTCATGGTATGCTGTCCCCAGCTCCTGGAGGGAAGTGGGGGGAAGGGGAGGGAGGAGGAGAAAGGAAGGAAGGTGACAGTAAGTCTTTCCATTTGGCAAAGCAGGGTGAGGTCATTGAACCATTGGCAAATTGTCTTGGTTAAAACCAGTGACCCGAGAACCAGATAAACCTGTTTCTTCTTGACAACATTCCCAGACATCAGCCTGCAATTTTATAGCAGCTGATGTTCTAAATGCCTGCCAAGTTAGGTGTGTTCCTTCAGCTTTTTTCTGGTTTTCATGGGAGAGAGGTAGCAGGCATAAAAGCAAGAGAGACACAGTCTTGTTCTGTTCCTCTGGCTAGCCTGAAACACCATTTGAGTAGATTGGGCCAGTTTGAGGTAATCCTCTTGTACCTGCCTCCTAGTTATGGGGTTGCATAGAACGTGTGACCACCCGTCTGCCCAGCCTCCCTGGTTTTCTTACCCATTTTAGAAGCAGTAGGAATAATTTTGTATTTTAGGTTAGATGCATCTGTAATCCCAGCACCTGGGACCCCGTCACCCCAAAATTGTGTCTTGGCCTATGTGATTGTGCATGCCAGTAGGACTTGCAGCTGCTGTGTGACTCATGGGTAGGCTTATCTAGGCCCTGGACCTTTCTTCAAGGTTGGAAAGAAGAAACCAGCAAATAGAAACTGTACATGACTTTCACCGTTACCTGTAGTACTCAGACCAATGACATTTCTTTCTTTTTCTAGACAGTCTCAATGACCAGACTGGCTAAACTCAAGATCCACTTGCTTCTGCTTTCTGAGTACAACACCCAACTAAATCATTTTTTAATCTTGTTTGTTTAACAGTAAAGCCCTCATAAGAAATAACTTGCTGGGGTTGGGGATTTATCTCAATGTAGAGCACTTGCCTAGCAAGTGCAGGGCCCTGGGTTTGGTCCCCAGCTCGGGGTGGGGTGGGGGAGAAAAAACGAAATAACTTGCTGAAATTATTGGCTAGTATGACTGGCAAATTACTGTCGGTGACCCTGTAACTGAAAGCAGAGGCTTCTGATGAAGGAGATTTGCCTTTGTGAACCCTCAGATTGTGGTAAAGAGTCCAAGGAATGTTTGTTTCCAAGCAGCTCTGTTCTGTTTTCTCACTGCCTGTGGATGTCAGTTCAGCATTCCCCCTTGGTTGCTCTGAGGAGCCCTTGTCCCAGAACCTGGGCTCTGAGCAGGTCAGTGTGAATTTAGATCTCCTCCCCAAGCTCCAGTGCCCTTGCTTGGAAGTAAAGGGCATTACTTTGTGGTTCCTTCATTGGGAAGGTTATTATTGTTGTTAGATTTGTGTGCATGTTTGCTCTCAAAAATTTGTCTTAGCGCTTGAGGTCACAGGAAGGAAGACAACTGTAGGAATGAATTCTTCTTCCACTAAGTAGGTACCAGAGAGCACATTCAAGCATTTGGCTTGCAGCTAAACCATCCTCTCAGTGTTCTGGTTTGCTTGTTTTTGTTGTTGTTTTTTAAAGACAACTCTAGCCAGACCAGCCTTGAATTGAGCCTTGTGGTACTCAGTGAGATTAGCCTTAAAATTCTAATCTTCCTGCTTCCACCTCCCAGGAGTGGAATTATGTCTGTGCACCACCACACTGTCCTAAAACTGCACAGGAAACAATGGCACAGTAGCCACTGGTGACGGCAGGACTCAGCTCAGCAAGGCTTCTGTAGCACTGCGTCCCCTCCTGTTGTCAGTAGAGATACTGACTAGGTCTTGTGGGCTCTCCTCATCTTTTCTTGTTGGGAGCAGTGTTGCCGCCTCCGTCTGGTTGTGTGTAGGTTGGGCCAAATAGAAACCAAAGGATTCTGTTCTGTGTGTGTTTACTCTGGGCTTTGCTGATCCACCCGTGGTTTGTGATCTTTGGCACGTTGTCAGATTACCTGTTGCAGGTGTATACCAGCTGCTGCTTTTTTCTTTTTTGCTGTGAGATGCCTTGGGCCTAATACTTAATAGGCAATTTCATTACTGATGAGTTAGGTGTCACCAGTTCTTCTAGTTTTTGTTTTGTTTTAAGATAAGATCTTAATAAACTCCTCAGGCCGGCCTTGAACTCATTGTAACTTAGGTTGGCCTTGAACTTTCAATCCCTCTGGTCCATCCTCCAAGTAGCAGGATTACAGATCTGTGCTATGAGCCTGGCTAGGGAGGTGGTTCAGGTCACGAGCATGAGGACCTGCGGTTGGATCCCTAGCAGCTACATGAAAGCCAGGTGTGGCAGCAACCATATCTAAGCCAGTGCGGGAGGAAGGCTAAGAGTGATCCAGGATGCCAGCCACTGCTGCTTCCAGCCTTTTGGGAGTGGGGGGTTTCCAGGTGTTGAACTCGGGTCATCAGGCTTGTACAGAAGGTGCTTTTAACCACCGAGCCGTCTTGTTGGTCCTGGAATCTTCCTTTTCTGTTACTTGACACTTACTTGTGGATATGGGAGATACAATAGGGGAGTTTTTTTGTTTTACACAGTAGCAATGTGTTGTGTGTATAGATCAGTGTTTTGAGAATATCTGGTTCTATGTCCATCATCATAACAACAGAAGCACAAATCCTGTCCTTTGCGTTTTCCAAGGTTATTTCCAGTAGTAGAATAAACTAGACATGAGCAAGCTGGAGAGCAACAAGGACTACCTGTGGCCAAGTGCACAGCTCTTGACGTATGGGTGCTTGTTCAGATTGGCCCTCGGGCTGGGGTGGGAGAACAGTGTGCCACTGTAGAGGAAGGCATGGGCCCTCCAGAATGACTCCTGGTTCAGGTGATTCCCTTGCCCTGTCCACGCCCCCCTGACCAACCTCTTTGAGTGACTGCAAATGTGTCTGACTAGAATACCATGCTTGGTGTTTTCCCTTTGATTGGAGTGGGGCAAACCTTAGGCTTCCTTGGAACCCAGGCCTGTGAGCTGGGTTGCCCTTTAGGACAGGAAACAAGAGTTAGGAAGCTTGTCTCTGAAGGCCTTGGATTTGAGTGTGGGTGTCTATGTGCTGATCCTCTTTGTGGGAGGATGTGTAGAGCCTGGAATCTGGGCCTGGCACACGCCTGACCAGTGAGTGCTCTGCCGAGCCACACCCTCACCTGTGCATTTCTGGTAAGAGTCAAGGGCAGACGCCACCTGCAGCTGCCGCAGGTGCTTTGGACATTGTAACCAGGTGATGTTTTCTTTTCATACAAGGACAACAGTGTCAGCACTGGCTTTGGGAACAGGTCTAGAGGAACTGGCAGGCTCAGAACACTCCACTTCCCTCTTGGAGTATCTTGAACAGCTTGAACTTCCTCCTACAGAATATATGTGTGTCTTTTGACCCTGGGATTGTCCCCGTCAACCCACATGGGTTCTGTTTTGTTTCAGAGTCTTGTGGAGTTTCGAAGGTAGTGGGGAAATGCCGGGCTTCCATCCCCAGGTGGTGGTACAATGTCACTGATGGGTCCTGCCAGCCCTTTGTTTATGGAGGCTGTGAGGGAAATGGTAACAACTATCCAAGCAAGGAGGAGTGTCTTGACAAGTGTGCTGGTGTCACTGGTAAGACTGGAGTTGGGAGAAGTAGAGACTTAGAGTTCCTTGTTGGGATTTGCACATCTTCTGTCTGCTGGGACTTCACTCAGTACAGAACCTGGGATGAGGTGGGATTCGAAAGCAGAAGCAGACCCAGTGGTGGTTCCTGGGGCCACACTGGTTTCACTGCAGGCTCCCTACTTATCAGAAAGAGTCAAGCCTATTACCTGGCCTCCTCTATCCTCCTCCTTCTGAGTGCAAACACTAGACCACACCCCAAGAAGGCTGGCGTCCTGCGCACTCTTACAGGCTCAGGTTCCCCAGGCATCCTCTGAGACAAGTGATCTGAAAAGCTCACAGAGCTGTGTTAGGAGTGAACACGCGTTTGCGCCCTGAAATCCACCCATCTCCACTCTTGAAGGTAGAATTGGCCCGTACAGTGCAAATAAACCTGAATGCCCAGCACAGCCTTGAGTCCGGATCCCTCCCTGCTGTTCCCAAGGCCAGGCCAAGGCTGAGCTGCCCACAAAGGTTTTGTGCTATCCTTCCTGACTTGCAGATATGCCTGGTGACTTAAAGCTGTGACAGGTTCTGTGTTGAGCCCCGTTGTTCAGTCAGTCCCCCATAGGCCGTGGTGTTCGTGGTTTCTGACTCCTCACTTTGTGGCTAGACTTTCTTGGCTTTGAGCTATGCATCAGAGATGAGATAGACATCATCAGGTTGTGTGAAGTCAGATCAGCAGTGGCCTTGGGCAGTGACCTCTGGTCTCCTGCAATGGGTGAAGTGCTTCAGTTTGCTTGTGGACAAATGGACAGGGATTGTTGTGATTTAGTGTCTTAACACATGTTGTTCTTCTTCTTCTTCTTCTTCTTCTTCTTCTTCTTCTTCTTCTTCTTCTTTTCTTCTTCTTCTTCTTTTCTTCTTCTTCTTCGTCTTCTTTGGTCTTCCTGCCTCTGCCCCTTTTGGGACACTGGTCCCAAACTCTCAAGTGCTAAGTTTTAAAGGTATCCACCACCATACCTAGATGATTTCAGATGGTACAGGCCAGTCCTTCACTTTTTGTGTGGCAACTGTCTGTCAGGAATCTAAGTGAAGAAAACGTCCGTCTCAGTGTGTTTCCTCTCCTTCGTGGAGGGGAGGGATTGGACATGTTTTTGTCCCCCTAAAGTGACAAGGACATGAGCAGGAGTCAGTGAGCATAAGGCACACAGCATCTCCCCGGACACGGTTCAGAACTGGAGCCCAGATGCAAAAGCCTGAGGGCTTTGTGGGCCTTTGCTTGTACGTCTCCTGGCGCTCTGTGTAACACAGGCTGGACTGCCAGTGCCACTGACCCTCTGCCAACCTATTTTCTAGGCAAGCAAGTTCTGAGGGAGAATAAAGGTGTGTGTTGTGCCAGTTCATTAATTTGTAATGGAAATTGGAACCTCTCAGGGGACCAGGCTGTCTAAGTGAGCAAACCTTCTAGCGAGTTGCTAGTTGCGGGGAAGAGGCTTGATGAGGGCAGAGAAGACTGAGGGAACCTGGGTGAGGTGATTGCTAAGTGACAGACATCAGACTGGCCCCGTGCCCCTTATACCCACTATCTTAATCTGTGCTAGAGACAAAATTAGATCAGATGTCAAGCATGATGTAACCCAATTGTAGTTCCAGCTGCAAAATTGGGAAGTAGAGGCAGGAATTCCAGGAATTAAGAGACCAACCTAGGCAATGTAGCAAATGTGTCAAAAAAGAAAGAGAGAGAGAGAGAGAGAGAGAGAGAGAGAGAGAGAGAGAGAGAGAGAAAGAAAGAAAGAGAGACCCACAACCCAAACTTAAAAAAAGAAAAACCTAGCCATTTTGTCATAGTGGTGGTGCATGCCTTAAATCCCAGCACTTAGGAGGGAGAGGCAGGTAGATCTCTGTAGGTTAGAGAGCCCTAATGGTCTACAGAGGGAGTTCCAGGACAGCCAGGACTACACAGAATTGCCCTGTCTACAAAAACAAAAACAAAACAAAACAACAACAACAACAACAACAACAAAAACTAACAAGCAAGCAGAATCCCTGACCATTTTGAAGTCTCTTCATTTGTTGCTGCACTCCACCCCTTTGAGACAAGGTCTGTGTGGCCTAGGCTGTCTACTTTGACCGTCTTGCCTTAGTCTTCGAAGTAGTTGACTGTAGATGTCTCCTCACGCCTACTGTGTCCTCTCAGCCATTTTAACTGCCGTTCAGCAATATTAAATACGTTTGCCCTGTTTGGTGCCTTTGAAAAGCGTAGGTGAATAACTACAGACCGGCTGGGTGGCGCGTGGCTGTGAACCACTCCTAACAAGTCTGAGGCTATTTGAGCTGTACAGTTCCAAGCCAGACCGAGTGACAGGGTGGAAAGAGTCCTGTCTCAAAAAGTCAAAATAAGGATCTGGAGAGACCACCTAGCAATTAAGAGTGTGCATTGTTCTTATAGAGGACCAGGGTTCAATTCCCAGCATCCACATCAGGCAGCTCACAACTGCCCAGTTCCTAAATCTAGTGCCCTTTTTTGGCTTCTTCAGGTCTCTGTAGGCAGGTGGTACACATAAACTCATACTCATGCATCCGTACACACAAAGGTGTTTTAAATAAATGTTTAAAAGAGAAACTTCCCCCTCCCCCAAATGTAGAGGCGATCTCCTTGGGAAAGATGTGACCACCCATGGGTATGTCTTATTCTATTCGCTAAGCATCTCCATTCACCTCTCTGTAAGATCTGTGTTGAGTGGGGATACCGAGATGACTGGGGGGTGGGAGTAAAGGCCAAGTGACACCTGGCTTAACTCCAGGGACCAATGTGGTGGAAGGAGGGAATGAACTCTTGAAATCTGTCCTCTCGCCTCCACGTGTGTTCCATGACATATACATACACACAAAATAATTTTTAGATATTGTTAAATATGTCGTAACGTGCTGTATGTGAACGCTTTTAATCCCAGCTCTTGGGAAGCAAAGGCAGATGAATCTCTGTGAGTTCGAGGTCAGCCTGGTCTACACAGTGAGTTTCAGGACAGCCTGGGACACACAGAGAAACACTATTTTGAGGAACAGAAGTCACTAACTCCACCTCTGCTTTAAAAACAAGTAGATGGGCATGGCCCCGGGAGCCCTGACTGCACGAAGTCGCTTCGCTCCAGCTTGCACTGAGTCCTTAGGCAGTCCCAGGGGCTCATTTCTAAGTAAAGCTTATCATGGCCCTCATGCACCCCAGGCTGAACCTCTTTTCCACAAGGGTTGGTTGAGACACATGCAGCCCTCTTGATGGTAGTTTTCTTTTCTGCTCTTTGTCCTTCACAGAGAACACCATTGATGGTCTGGCCAGGAGCAGCGATGGCGCTTCTGCCCTGAGCGGTAGGTTCCTAAGGACCCAGGCGGTAACTGAAAGGATACTTGCAATGGGAACTGTCAGATGCCTCCCTCTGCCTCCAGTGTACTAGCAACAGGGCTGACTTGTGTTTACCACACAAGGCCCTGCCTTCCCTCTAAGCTGCTGTCTGCCTTCCTGTATCCTCTGCTCCCACTGGGGTCCTGCCCCCCCTCCCCTCTAGAAGTCCTTCGCCCTCTGCCTGCCTGTCCTTCACCTGTAGCTTTGTGTTAGTTTGCTTTGTAGAGCTGTCTGTAGCCGCCCTGCTCCTCTTTTATGCTTAAGGGACCCTGCGGCAGGAGCCTGGGTGAGTGGCCCCTTGTGCCAGCTAGTAGTGATTGTACCCTTGGGGTTAGGCCCCAGGCTAGGGGCCCAGCTGAGCCAGCAGTACCTGCCCTTCCACAGGGTTACGGGGAGGAGACTGTATACTCCTGATAGGGACAACATTTCTCCCAGTAGGTAGTCCCATGCATCACAGTCTAGGCCCTGGCCCTGCATCTCTGACACCAGAGCCCACATAGGAGTTCTGTGGCTTCTGGGGCTCACCTGGCTTCCAGGTGAGGTCTGGCCCTTGCTGACTGCTGAGGACCCTGAACCATTAACACTTATTTTCAGCATATTTCCGAATGAAATTGCCCAGTAGAACACGTTTCTGGGTGCTTCAGAGGGTAAACACAGCTATCTTCTTGATTGCCTCAAGAAACATGGCTGTGATTATTTTCCATAGTAACCCCTGAGGTAGCAAGAGTCCCATCCACCTCCAGTGTTCAGTGTGTCCTGTGCTCCAGGGGACTTTAGGACCAAGAGCAGATCCACCCCTTAAGGGCAGCACCGCCTGAGCCTTCTTCGTGGGCCCTTTTACAGTCAGCCCTGCTAGGCCGATGGATTGTGCTGTGTTTCTCCTGACCACATCTTTGTGTTGCAGTTCCCAGAAAGCAGGATTCTGCGGACCTCGCTGGTGAGATCTTCAACTATGAAGGTATAACTTAATCAATTATGTCCTTATGTAGTTGGGAAGTGGTTCACTAGGAGGAGCTTGTTACAGAGTCCCTCCAGACCTTGCCAGGTAGCTATACTTTAGAGCCTCAGTGAGTATCTCAGGCTGTTGGGAATCCAGATGTGCCAGCAGAGTGAAACCAGAGGGGTATGTGCTTCCAAAATTTGCCTAGAACCCTGATTCTCGCTAGCTCTGAGGCTGCGGGTAGAGCTATGCCCTGTACATAGTCCCGATGCCTATGTAAGGTGAGGGTCCTAGGATGGATCAGAGGGCAAAGTGCCTGGGCCTGCATGGACTACAGTAACATGGACGTGCTTAGCAACAAGTGCCTGGGATGGAGCCAGCCCCTCCCCCACTGCCAGTGGCGTGCAGTTGAGATCCCAGCATTTGGGCAGAAGAAATGTTTAGACAGGTGGATTGCCATGAGTTCAAGACTGTTCTGGAACATACACATACAAACACACACACTCACACACACACTCTCTCCCTCTCCCCCCTCCCCCTCCCTCTCCCTCCCCCTCCCCCCCATTTTCTCCTTGGCCCTGCTGATCTGTCCTCCTGAGGCTCCCTTGTTCACACTTCCAGAATACTGTGTCCCAAAGGCGGTCACTGGGCCTTGCCGCGCAGCCTTCCCTCGCTGGTACTATGATGTTGAAAAGAATTCCTGTAGCAGCTTCATCTATGGCGGGTGCAGAGGCAACAAGAACAGTTACCTCTCCCGGGAAGCGTGCATGCAGCACTGCTCTGGTAAGTCAGCTGGCCCGTCCCCGGGCCATGGGAGCCCTTAAGGCTCTTCCCATCCCTTTCCCTAACACGAAGCCTTTGGAAATGTCCATCAGACCATTGAATGACAAGGTCTCAGAGCTCCTGGGGAGAGGAGAGCAACTTTGGTCCCATCTCTGAGGCCGGAGAACAAGGGGGACTAACCTTAGTGTTTGCATTCTCCGTAGGGAAGCAGATGTATCCTTTCCTGACCCCGGGCACAAAAGGTAAGTGGTGGCCTCTGCCTTCCACCTGCGCCTACGCCTTCCTGGGTTAACTGGGCTCTGCCCCACGTACAGCATCGTTCCCCACTGGAGCGTCCTCGTGGCAGAGGGCTGTGTCTCTATGAAAATGGTTAGGCAACTTGGCTGTGTGGGCATTTGCCCTACACTGACCACTGCACACAGATGGATGCTGAGCCCCAGTGGGGAGTTTCCTAGGCAGCCTGTGCTTAGAGTGGGCACACAAGCCTGATGGCAACCCCAGGCCTGGAGGGAACTCAACTGCCATGTCAGGGTGTGCAGAGATGGTCGGGGACATCAGGAGGAAGACACAGTAGGCAGCCTGGCCTGGGGAGGGGGCTCTGTGTCCTCCCACTTTTGTTCTAAGCCTGTGCAGAAGATGAGTGCTACCTGTGAACCTGCCACACTGGTTTGGCCTCTTTCTTGATCTTTTCTCCCTGTGAAGGAGCCTAGAACTGGCCTATAAGTCGGCCTTGTTCTAGAAGTAGAAGCTGGTTCTCAGGGCTGGGCTGGAAAGATGCCCAGGTCTGGAGGGCTGGCTGTGGGTGGAGTTGGGTAGGGGATTGCCCCAAAAGGCTAGATAGGTCCTATAGCTCATGGGGGAGGGAGCCAGGTGAATGCACAGGGAGTCACATGCCTGAGATGGACCCCCACCCGAGTGGGGCAGCCCCTGTTCATCCACAGTTAGAAACCCCGGGGTCCCTCCTGGTTCTGCAGGGTACACCCTCATCTGACAGACAGCACTGCTCAGGCCAACTCCTTAAGGGACTCATCTCTCTCTCTCTTGCCATCTAGGAGTTCAAGGCCAGAGTCAGCTGCATGGGAGTAGAGATCAAATCCCCAAAAATCAAAATAGGGCTGGTGAGATAGCTCAGCAGGCAAGGGCACTTACCTCCAAGTCTGACTGCCCAAGTCCCACCCCAGCACCTACATGATGGCTCTCACCATTTGTACCTTCTTTTGGTGTCTTCAGGCACTATTCGATACACAGACATTCAGGCAGGCAAAACGCACATGAGCTTCAAAAGCCACTCTATATATGTGGCATTGCAGGGGCTACCCTGGCAGACAGTCTCTCCAGATTCCTAGGTTGAAGTAGGCATCTGGTCCTTGTTCTGGATCGACTTGGTCACCCTACTGGCCCTCTGAGGCCATGTTCCTCCTTGTCTTACCTGTCCCCTTTATCCTTAGCGGTGATCCTGGTGGGGCTGTTCATCATGGTCCTGATCCTCCTCCTGGGATCCTCTATGGTGTTCCTGATCCGAATGGTTCGCAGAAAGCAGGAGCGTGCTCTCCGCACTGTTTGGAGCACTGCGGATGACAAGGAGCAGCTGGTGAAGAATACCTGTGTCTTGTAGAGGCCCCAGTGCTCAGAGAGCCTGGGGGACACCATGACAGAGCAACGCTTGTGCCTGAGATCATTAGGGAGTTTGGTCTTTGTTTCCCAGCCTGTGGGCTGCGTAGAGCCTCTTCCTGACCTCCCTCCCCACAGCCCTCTGCCCTTCCCCACCTATCGCCTCCTTCAGCGTCACTAGGAGCCCCATTCCTGTAGTCATAACTGTTTGCTTGATTTATATGTCTGTTTTTTAGTAGATAAAGGTTTTTTAAAAATCAGGATTCTGAAAGAAAGAATGTGTTTAATAAAGTGGGCCTTTTAAATTAAAATTTACTATGTAATTTTTGTTTCTTATGACTACTGATTACAGGTGCCAAGGTTCATCTCAGGACTTGAGTCATCCTTGAGTTAGGTCTTCGCTTTCCTGTCTTGTCTTAGACACAGAGCATTTGTCTTTTTAGGCCCTACAGGGTCCCAGGCTGACCATGAGCTCCTCCATAGCTGAGATGACCTGAGCGTGCTACTGCCAGCTCCTCGGTGCTGGTTTCGGGTGTGTCCTGTACCTGGACCATTCCTGGTTGAGGGTGGAGCCCAGGGTCCTGGTCTGCTGAGCAGGCACACACCACCAACACAGGGCTCTCTGTGTAGCCCTGGCTGTCCTGGAACTCCCACTATACACCAGACTGGCCTCAAATTCACGGCAGTCCCCAGGCCGCTGTCTCCTAAGTGCTGGAATTAAAGATGTGCGCCACCACCACACCCCAGCCAACCCCCAAAATTTTTAATATTTTTTATTTTATGCATATAACTGTTTGGCTTGCATGTATCTTTGTCTACTATGTGCTGCATGCCTGGTACTTAAAGAGGCCAAAAGAAGGTATGGGATCCCTAGGAACTAGAGTTAGAGAGGGTTGTGAGCCACCATGGAGGGCCTGGGAACCAAGCCCTTAATCACTGCCCGGCTCCCCAGCCCCTCTCACACTCCTGAGTACTCACTGACCACTCTCCTGGACATATCCACGAGCCTCGCTTCTCTGGCTACGGACACTCTTAGACCTGGGTGTTGGGAAAGACTGTTTCTGCCACCTGTCCTCTGACCTCCAGAGTCCATTTGTGATAGAGTTGTTGGGAGGCTCAGGAAAGCCGAGTTCTGCCTTAGGCAGGGGCCCTTAGCTTGGTAGTATATGCCTGTAATCCCAGCACTCAGAAGCAGGAGGAAGATCTCAGTTCAAAGCCAACCTGGGCTTTAAGACCCTGTCTCAAAGACAAGAACACTGAAGCAGGGAAATGGCTCTTGCAAAAGGCCCAATTTCAATGCCCAACAGCACATGGTGACTCACAGCCATCTGTCCGTTACTACCCTTTTCTGGTCTCCGGGACACCAGGCACACAAGTGGCGACCAACATGCAACCGAAACACTCATACACATAAAATTAAATAGATGAGACCACCGTCAACATTGAACCCTGCTTTGTCTAGCACCCCAGAACACCTCCATTTTCAGTATGGGGCAGTTGCCACTTGTCTTTGACCCTTAAGACCGTGATTGAGAGTGCACCAGAAGTCACAAGTCAGCCTGGTGGGTCCAGTGCATGGCAGACCCTTAGACCCAGTCTGTAAGGTGTGCTAACCCTTCTCCAGCCTGAGGCTCCTGGGTCGTACAGTGTTGCCTGGGGATGAACCAGTGTGAAGGGATTGAAAGTGCTGAGTGGCGTCCGTACGCAGTGAACACCCATGGTTGAGAGCTGGACTCTGGATTACAGGAGAGTCCACCCACACGGGCCTCTGGTCCTGCAGGTCTTACTCTTGGGAAGTTTCAAATTGGTTGTGCTTGCATCAAACTCTCCACGGGTGGGACTGTGGTGAGTACCTGGCCCTGGAGGAGGAAGCTGTGAAGCTGCTCTTTGGAATGGGAACACACCCATATTGTCCTTGCCACATCCTGGGACCAGGAACCCCAGGCCCTAGGGTTTCAAGGTTTAAGGACGGGTGATCCTGAGCACTTCCTGTTTAAGGAGGAGGGGCAGCTGATTGCTGGTGTAAAGCTTTATAACACCCCCTTGTTGATGCCGGGCAGTCGGCAGGCCACTGTGACACACCCTCACCTAATTGTGTTCTTGTCACAGCCTACCGCCCAGGCATGCATGGATGTATGTGGGGTCTGTGAGCAAAGAAAACTGTACAGATGAGAAGCTAGGAGGCCATTTTCTGGCCCAGGAGTCTAGAGGTTAACAGCCAGGATGTTAGTTTAGAAGCAGAAGGAAATAAACTCTGGACTGATGACTGGGTGTAGGCCGAGCTTAGCCCGATAGTCACAGGCCAGTACAGTGCCTCAGTCTGATAAGAGGACAGTCCCTGCGTGCTTCGAGGGCGTCCAGCTGCTAGGATGTGGTTGAATGGGGATAATGTTGTTTATAGGAGCTGAGCCCCTGTTCCTGGGAACTCCAGGAAAGACTAAACGAAGCCTCACCATAATCCCGTTTCCAGACAAACATTGACCTCAAGCATGTAGGAGGGACCTTGGCCATATAGCTATCTAACTGGGCCCCTCAGCACCTTGGCTTCCCTGCCCGCTGTAATTGTTGACCAGAAATATTTTTGTGAGTTGAAATAACAAAACCCCAGGGTCCGCTGGGCAGTGGCGGTGCAGGCCTTTAATCCCAGTACTCCGAAGGCAAAGGCGGGCAAATCCCCAGGGGTTGGATATCAGCCTGGTCTACACAGAGAGTTCCAGGACAGCAAGGGCTACATAGACCCTGTCTCAAAACAAAACTAAATAAAATGGCAGGATTGGAGTAAGCCCCTAAGGGTGCCTTTTCTTCAGGTGAGAAGAGGGAAGGACCCAGGAGTGCCTGCAGCAGTGAGGGGAAGGATCCTGACATGAGAAGGGCAGGTGGAAATGGCTTCCCACCAGCCTGGGCTTACAGGTGACAAAAGGAAGGACACAACTTCCGTAAGCTTGAGACTTCCGGAAAGGCAAGGGGAAGGGTAGGAGTCTGGTGTCCTGTGTACAGAGACAAGGCCGTGTCCTCTCCCACCCACCATTCTCCCACTCCGAGACAGCACAGTCGGACATTCCTCATCTCCCGGGTACAGAAGCCCTGCTGCCCCGGGGCTACTAGCTACACCCTAGGGAGGCCAAGGCAGAGGTTCTACACCAATCCCCTGTGCCCTGCCGAGGGGAGGGTTAAAGATAAGAGTTGACATTACTGAACACTGCCTGTTCAGGGCAAGCAGGTTCTGCAAAGACATTTGGGTTCATTTCTGATAAGAAATTTGGGTTTTGGGGTTGGGGATTTAGCTCAGTGGTAGAGCACTTGCCTAGCAAGCGCAAGGCCCTGGGTTCGGTCCCCAGCTCCAAAAAAAAGAAAAGGAAAAAAAAAATTTGGGTTTTTAACACTTTATTATTTGGGGACTGACATGGAGCCCAGCACTCTACCACTGAGCCACACCCCAGCCCCTCACTGGGGGATTCTAGGCAGTGGCTCTACCACTGAGCCACACCCCAGCCCCTCCCTGGGGGATCCTAGACAGGGGCTCTGCCACTGAGCCACACCCCCAGCCCCTCACTGGGGGATTCTAGGCAGGGGCTCTACCACTGAGCCACGCCCCCAGCCCCCTCACTGGATTCTGGGAAAGTGCTCTACCTACCACTGAGCCTTAAGATCCGTCACTTAGTATGTACATGTGCTTTGTGTACATGTGCTTTGTGCGTGCATGTGCTTTCTGTGTGCGTGTATGTAGACACTGGAGCACAAGGAAGTCAGAGTGTGCTTTGTACTTGTGTGCATGTGTGCATGTATGTAGACACACATTGGTCCTTTTTACCACAAGACAAGAGCTCTTTCCCTTTTTAAAGACTTGTTAGTTCTGTGTATCTGTGTGCCAGCAAAGGCCATGAGGCCTTTCATTTCTAGAAACAGGAGGTCTAGAGATGGCTGTGAGTTGACCTTGTGGGCACTGAGAGTTGAATCTGGGCCTCTGGAAGTGTTAGTGCTCTTAACTGCTGAGCCATCTCTCTGGTCCAGACAAATCTTGTTTGCTCTGTGTGTGTGCTGGACTGGCTGGTCTCTGAGAACCTGTATTCTCTCTCTGCCTCCCATCTCACCTCAGGACACTGAGATTACAGACATGTGCTGTCTCAGCCAGCTCTACAGAGCGGTCAGTTGTGTGGCTTTTTGTTTTGTTTTGAGACAAAGTCTTATATATCCCTGGCTGGTCTCAGTCAAACTCCAGATGACCACTCGCCTCTGTCTCCTGAGTGCTGGCGTCAGACACACACTGCCACACAGGCTGGTTTGTTTTCTTAAACATAGATCTTTCTTTTTTTTTTTAAGAGTTTTCAAAACCTACTTTAATAAGGGTTCTCAAATGCATCATAGATTTTCTTTAAAGTAGATTTGTGTCTGTGAGTGTATGCCATGGACTCCTGTGCAGGTCAGGAGAGGATGTCAGATCGCCAGATCCATGCAGTTGTGAGCCACCTGGTGCGAGTTCAGGGAAACTCAACTCGGGTCTTCAGAGCGCATGCTCCTAACCACTGAGCCATCTCTACAGCCCCTCAAGCCATCTTTTCTCTTTTAGGTTTGTGTGTGATTGTTTTGCTTGTTTTTATGTATGTATGTATGTATGTATGTGCACCATATGCACGCCCCGTGCCCATTGAGGTCAGAAAAGGATACCTGTGGATGCTGAGAGTTGAGCAAATGCTCTTATCTTAACCATTGAGCCATCTCTGGCCGCTCATCTTGATGTTTTGAGACAGGGTCTTACTGTGACCCTCCCATCGCTCCTTCCTTCCTTTTCCCAGTGCTTGGATTATGGGCCTCACAGTGTGCTAGGCGAGTGTTAACCTTCACAGGGGTAATTGAGGTGTACCTGTCCTCAACCCCTATGATCTGCTAGCACAGCACTGCCTGGTCAGAGGTAAACCAATTCACCAAACGACAGGACACACCACTCTGAGTCACTTGTCTGGGTGAGGAGCAGAGCAGACAGGGTCCCACCCTCTTGGAATTTATGTTCTGCCTGGACAGGCTTTCTCTCCTATTCTGTAAGGAGCCGTGGCCTCAACCGCCAGCACTGTTCACACAGCCCCTCCCCATCACCCATGGTGATACAGACCAAAGGTCCCCCACTCCCTCCGTACCTCTGCCTCTCCCTCTTATCTAACCCTCCCACCCCCACTTCCTCAGAGATCCTTGGGCACATCCCTGCCTTTGCACCTGTGAACCCTTGTACCCACCACAATATCTTCAGTGTTTCTCGGGGTAGCCCTGGCTGTCCCAGAACTTGTTCCGTACACCAGACTGGCCTCAAACTCTGCCTGCCTTTGCCTCTGGAGCCTGGGTCATCAGGCCTGGTCCACTTCTAACTTTAAAGTTTTTATTTTACTGAGGATTTAACCTAGGGCCACACATATGTTAGGCAAGTGCTCTATCACTAAGGGAAAGCCCTCCTCTAGCACCCCTTTTGTTCCTTTGGGACAGGGTCTTGCTAAGGTGTACAGACTGGCCTTGTTTGTTTGTAGAGTCTTGAAATTACAAAACAATACAGCATGCTGGCACGGTGACATACCTGTGTGGCTTGCACTTACACAGCAAGCCTGAAGCCAACCTGGACTATCGGAGACCCAGCCTGCCTCAAAACCACAAGCAAACATCTGCAATGAGGTTTTCACTTTAACAATCCAACCTCTATTAAAATATATATATATAGCTAGGCAGTGGCGGTGGACACCTGCAATCCCAGCACCTGGCTCTCCGAGTTTGAGGACAGCCTTGTCTACAGACACAGTTCCAGGACAGGCAGGGCTACACAGAGTAACCTTGTCTCAAACAACAATCCAAGCCCTCTCCAACATACCACACAATTAACGTTTCCTCCACCCCACTGTTTTTCTCCTTGCCTTTACTCCTTTGGTTGGTGGAGTGGGTGTTGGGTTTTGGATACAGAGTTCACTGTTACTGAAGACAGTGCTTTGCTGTAGATTGACTTATAGGCCAGTTAGGTCCACATGAGACTCTGTCTCAAAGAAAGAGGGTGGTGGGTACTAGAAATATGACTCAGAGATGAAGAGCACTGGCGGCTCTTCCAAAGGACCTGGGTTTGGTTCCCAGAGCCTACATGGTGGCTCACAACTCTAACTCCAGCTCCAGGGACCCTACACTCTTCTGGCTTCTGCAGGCGGCAGGCATGAATGCACATACAAACACAGGCAAAGCATCATCATGTGTAAGAATTAAAATTTAGGGGTTGGGGATTTAGCTCAGTGGTAGAGCGCTTGCCTAGCAAGTGCAAGGCCCTGGGTTCGGTCCCCAGCTCAGGGGGGGGGGATTAAAATTTAAAGAGCTGAGGTACTGGAAGGTGGTTAGGAGCATTCGTTGTGGTGGTGACTCAAAACCGCCTGTAACTGCAATTCCAAGGAAGGCCTCCACAGACACCAGCACACACATACATGGAAACATTCACACATACCTTTAAAGGTAAAGTTTTTCAGATAAGGGTAAGCACCAAGTGCGTGCCGCAATGACGGATGTGGAGCTTGCATGACCAGTGCAAGCATTTCTGCAAATCGCTATTAAGCAGGCATCTGTATCCGAGGTGGCTCATGTCCAGCTTGATCCTTGAAGTAGCCACCCATTCCTGCCGAGAGGTGCCCACTTTTGGAACATATAGGTGTTTTGTTTTGGATATTTGTTTCTATTATCGTTTTGTGCATGTGTGGGGGACCAAAGATAATTTGTAGTTCTCTTCTTCCAGGAGGTTCTGGGTGACTAAGACTCCGAACCCAGGGCCTTGCGCTTCCTAGGCAAGCGCTCTACCACTGAGCTAAATCCCCAACCCTTCAGCTCATTAACATGGCAGATCTTCACAATTTTCTTGAGTCTGGTATAGCCCTGACTGGCACAGACCTCACTCTGTAAGGCCAAGCTGGCCTTTAACTCAGATATCTGCCTGCCTCTGCCTCCTGAGTGTTGGATTAAAGGTGTGTGCCACCAAGCCCAACACTTGGTAATTTTGTGTAGCCCAGGCCATGATAGAACTTTCAATTCTCCTGCCTCCGTCTCCTGTTTGTGTTCCCAAAAGTCACATGGCAAAGCCATGTCCCTAATTTGAGATCCTATATTCAGACATGAAAAGCCAAGCCAACTTCGCAGGAAGCAGACCATCTCTGTCCTAGGGATCTCTCTGCCTATGTCTGGCCCCCAGCCTTGACAACTACGAGGTAAATTACTGCTTAAACACTTCTGTTGTGTTTAGCAGCCCAAATTAAGACACCTGCCCTTACCAAAACAATGCAACACTTTTCACCACCGCGCACTCCGCCAAGCACCAGCCTAGGAGTTTAACCCATCTGCCTTGCCTTCCACCATCACCCTAGGGTGCAACTTTGCTGATGTCTTTCAGCTGCTGCAGTGGCACGCTAGTCTGGCCACCAAGTCCCTCAGACACTATCTCATCTCAGGTCAGAGGAGCTGGGAAATGGACCTCGTCGCTCCCAGGGTGCACTTTAACTTTGTTCAGTGTACAGGGAAGGTGCTCTCCGAAGCAAGTGCCCCGGCAAAGGGGGCAATTGATGACTAGTCTCATTCTCCCAGAAACCTACAGTCACTTCCACCCCCCACTTCCCACTTAGGAAAGTCTGGGTGGAGCAGGGAGCGCCAGTGCAGTGAGTCAGGGCCTGAGAGCTGAGAGGGACAAAGGTCCGGAGGGTGGGGCTTCGCAGAATTCCTGAGGTGGGCAGGTCCTGCAGTCCCACCCTCTGCTCTAGGCACTGCCTAAAGCTTCCGGCCATCCGTACAAACTGGTCACCGCCATGGAGTTTGACTTGGCCGCTGGTACGCTCCCCGGGAGTGGTGGATTTGCGGTGCAAGGGGCCGGACTCAAAGCCTGGGATTCCTACAGAAGGGACGTTCCGTCGCCTACACAACTCATTTAACTCCCCTCTTCTCTGCAGCCCTGGGCCCTGGTTCTAAGAAGCCAGAGGGGGCTGGTCAAGTGGGAGAACCCAAACACTGTCCTTTAAAGGCGCCGGGCCGGCCAGAGGCAGGCGCTGCTCACAAGCCGAGGGTAAGTCACTTCACCACCAGCATCGAGTCCTGAGGGCCCAACTTCCGTTCCGAGTCCTCGGCCACACATCTGCCTTCCAGTCTGGGTTGGAAGCTGCTCGAGCGAGTCCCTGTCCTCACTGTCACACTCCCACCCCCAAACCCTCATCTAGCATGGCCCTGGCGGCTCCTCCGACTCCAGCAGCAGTAGCAGCAGCAGCAGCTCCAGCGACTCAGAGGCAGAGGGGAAGGTAAGAGGCCGTCCCTCTCCTAGCATGTTCTCTCCCACCTCAAACCCTGGCCTCGCCACGGTCAGGGTCAGTCTAGGCTCCTTGCCGGGGGTGGTGGGCGGGTCCAGTACCGCTTCCAACCGAGCCACTTCCTCTCCTACCCACTGTCCTCGGTTCTCCAGGCGCACGCCGCTGGCTGCAAGAAGCATGAACGCTCCTCAGACAAGGCCAAGAAACCCAAAGTGAAGAAGGAGAAGAAAAAGAAAGAGAAGACTCCCCATTAACTTATTAAACTTGCAGCCCTTTCCGCTCCCCGGCGCCCTCTGCCGGGCAGGGGCGGAGGCCGCGCCGAGCCCATCAGGTTTATTGTTGCGGGTGTGCAGCTGGCGACAAGAGCACCTTGGCTGGGAGGGAGAGCGCGGGCCTGGAGGGCGGGGGCCCTGGTCAAGCGAGATGAGTGTGGGAGCTGGAGGCCAGGCCGGCAGCTCACCGTACAAGGTGGAAGGTGAGCCAGTACATGAGTACCGGCTGCGCAGCCGCCACCGCCATAGTCAGGTACATGCGCAGCTGGTTCCGCGCCCCGCGCACCGGCACTCCTTCGGCCGCTGCCTGAGCCAGGATCTTGAGCCGCAGTGTCCGGATCTGGGTAGCAAGGGGAAGGGGAAGGTGGGTCAGCGTGGTGGACCGTAAGTGCACAGGTATCCTGGGATGAGTCCCTGCCCCTTTGTGGCCTCCAGTTTGTGTTCCTAGAAGGGTCTATTGAATAGCTACCTCCCCCAAGCACACAGAGCAAACCATGGTGAGCTGCAAAGGCAGAGGCCAGATGAGGCTCTCCTACCAATTGTAGATTCCGGCTGCTTCCACCTACCCAGAGACAGGGTCCCCCTTCATGCAACAGATCCTCACAGACCAGTGCCCTACCACTGAATAACACTCCCAAAACACACCAGCTCCAGAAGACAAGTTAGAAGAGCTACTTTCTTTCTGTTTTTGTTCAGATGCCTACACTTACACCCCCACCCCCACGCCCACCGGAATATCTCCTTCCACCATTTGGGTTCCAGAGATAGAACTCAAGTCGTCCAGCTTGGTAGCAAGTCCTCTTTACCTGCTTAGACACTTCACAGGCCCTGATGTTTTTGGATGTGCATGCGTGCGTGTGTACATGTACATATATTTGTTGGGGCTAGAGGACCCTTGGGGAGTGTCCACTGTATTTTCCAGATAGGGTCTCTCATTAACCAAGCGTTTACCAAGTAGGCTAGGCTGGTAGACCAATGAGCACCAGATGCCCTGTTTCCACATTCCTAGCTCTGAGACCGTAAGGGTATATCTACTCTGGGTCTTTTTTTAAAAAAATGTGGGGTCCAAGGATTGAAGTCAGGTCTTCCTTACTGACAGAGTCATCTCTCCAGCCCCCCCAACGTTACATGATGACCAGGCTTATGCTTGTGGGACACTGCCAGTGTTTGCCATCCTGTTTCCCCCTCATGCTTGCTCTAAATCCTCCCAAGAGCCCAGGTGCGGTCACCACGCATCCCACTTTACAAAAGAAACTGAGGCTTAAGTAGAAGAGGTGATTCACTCGGAGTACAGATTAGAACACCCAAACATGGCGGTCTCCATGGCCCCAGTTGGGGTTCTACTCCAGCTGGAAGGACTCAGGGACATGCTGGCAGAGAGCCCAGCAGATAGGAACAGAAGTGAGAGCGAGAGTGAGAGCCTGAGCGAGCCTGTGTACTGGGCAACCCTGGCCCCCAGCCCAGCATCCTGACAGTCTCTTGACCCACATAAGAGACTCCCTCTTCCAGGAGGCTCTCTTAGCCCCCAGATTTGAGATTTGGATGCTCCAAAAACACCCCCAAGCCTGTCCAGGAGGCCTGTAGCCTCAGCCTCACCCCGCCCCCCAAGCCCACCCCATGCCCCACTCACCATGAACACAAAGATGGACACACAGCACCAGGCAAGCACCAGGTAGTAGCCAATCTTCCCAAAGAGCAGGCCTGTGAGGACCCCGCCAATCATCCTGAGGGGGCAGAGGAATCAGTGTGGAGAAGAGGCCAAGTCTGGGACTGGCAGGCAAGGGCAGGAGCACTCACCCCACATATTTGTAACCCAAGAAGGCCACAAGGTCAATGGTGGTAAGGTCGGTGTTGACAGTGACCAGGTAAAGACTGAGCAGAATGGCTACGACTTCCAGAGTCAGCCAAGCCAGTGCCGAGCTCGCCTGCAGTCCCAGGAGGTCTGGCGAGAACCTGCCAGAAGAGACACCCCTGAGCGTCAGCCGAAGCAGCCCTGTGTTGACAGCACAGGAGATGGAACAGAGAGCACCAATGATCTGGGTCTCTCCCTAGACAGTGACACTCAAGTCAGGTCTTAGATGGGGACCTCAGCGGTGTGAGGGGGTCAGGAAGGTTCCTCCCTAAAGAAAGGACAGCTGGGCTGAAGACAAAGTCAGGGACTGGTGGGGAAGGGCCCTGAGGCAGCAGCAGCAGGGCCAGGTAAGCTGCTTGACTTTCGAGCCATTGACGGCTTACAGGATGGGGAGGAGGCCAGGCCCACTCTTAGAGCTTTTGTTTTAGCTGCTGCTATGCAGACATTATAAGGGGTGAAGGTGGGAAGCAGCTTATTTAGGGAACTGTGGACATAAAGGGTAGATTTGTGGGTGGAGGCCAAGAAGAAGGAAGGCTGGATTTAGAAGGTGGCCCAGCACAAATGGGTTTGATGGGTAAAAGGTATCACTGAAATGACTGGCCACAAGGTGGGGCTGTCGCAGGAGAGAGCTGAGGCCTCTCAGATGGCTCTTGGCCTCCTATCCCCAGGTCTTGCCCTGGTCCAGGATTCTTACCTGTCCTGGGTCCCCAGTGCAAGGCCGGCCACCAAGATGTAGGTTATGAAAGCCATGGCTGTGGAAGGTAGACACAGACACTCATCAGAGGGAGGAAGCCCTTCTTGGGCACCAGGCACCCAAATACCTGTCCCAGATGTACCCGGGCACTGGTGGGAGGGGACAACCTGGAATGTAGAGGTCTGGAGCATTGATGTCAAAGCGGGGCGCCACGGGGGTGTCCTGTTGGTACTGGACCTCCCAGTCCTGTGGAGAGAGTTGGGGCAGTGGCAGCACCCTGGGTGGGGGTTGGGGGGTCCTTCCACCCTGCTTCCAGGCAGGTGAGGAGCGGGTGCTACTCACCTGGTGAAGGTAGGGAAAGACGAGCAGTCCGAGCTTCTTGCCCACGTACACGGTGTCCACGGCGAAGTAATACTTGAGCTTGCTGACAGGGATGAAGCGGTCGATCTGGAGAGGCAGAACTCAAACCTAAGGCCCTGTGGCCCCACCAACACTGCTCCCAGCTTACAGCCCACCATGCCAGCCCACTCACATTCTTATCTACCAGCTCCTTGCCCTGAGCGGCCAGGCTGCTCCCGTAGGCCATCGCCATGTTGGACATAGGAGCAGCCAGGAAGGCTGCCTCCGATGAAGAGGTGGGGTAACCCAGACTACCAGGTGATGGCTGGCCTCCATAGCCCCGGCTCGGGGCTGAACTCGTGTCGTCAAAAAACTGGTGGGGATCAGCCATGCCCGGTTGGGACACTGGGACCCTCCGCTTTGAGGCTGCAGAGAGAAAGGGAGGGGGTTCATTAATTCTGCTCAGGTTCCATCACTCTCTCCTGCCACAGCTGGGGCAAGGGTCACCAAAATAGCCCCTGCTGTGACGTCTACCACCCATCCATCAGCCAACTATCCCTACGTCCATCATCCATCTGTCCATCTATCTTGCCATCAACAATTCACCCACTCATCTATTTACCCATTATCCACTCATCTATTTACCCATCATCCATCCATCCATTTACCCATCATCCATCCATCCATCCATTTACCCATCATCCATCCATCCATCCATTTACCCATCATCCATCCATCCATCCATTTACCCATCATCCATCCATCCATCCATCCATTTACCCATCATCCATCCATCCATCCATTTACCCATCATCCATCCATCCATCCATTTACCCATCATCCATCCATCCATTTACCCATCATCCATCCATCCATTTACCCATCATCCATCCATCCATTTACCCATCATCCATCCATCCATCCATTTACCCATCATCCATCCATCCATCCATTTACCCATCATCCATCCATCCATCCATCCATTTACCCATCATCCATCCATCCATCCATCCATTTACCCATCATCCATCCATCCATTTACCCATCATCCATCCATCCATCCATTTACCCATCATCCATCCATCCATCCATCCATTTACCCATCATCCATCCATCCATCCATTTACCCATCATCCATCCATCCATCCATTTACCCATCATCCATCCATCCATCCATTTACCCATCATCCATCCATCCATTTACCCATCATCCATCCATCCATCTACCCATCATCCATCCATCCATTTACCCATCATCCATCCATCCATTTACCCATCATCCACTCATCTATTTACTCATCATCCATTCATTCGTCTACTTACCCATTATCCATCCATTTACCCATCATCTACTCATCTATTTACCCATCATCCATTCATTCGTCTACTTATCCATTATCCATCCATTTATCCATCATCCATTCATCTACTTATCCATCATCCATCATCTATTTATCCATCATTCACCCACTCATTCATCTACTTACCCATCACCCATTTATCTATTGACCCCCCATCCATCCTTTACTTACCCATCTGTCACCCACCCACCATTCACCCCCTCCCTCTCCATCTATACAAATGACAATGCTGACAGCCCCTTCATCTTGGGGTCTCTGCATAAATCCTGTACCAACCATGACAAACAGAGCTTCTGCTCCTACCCCTTCCTGACTTGACTCCCCTGAGTCTCCACCAGCCGGCCCCTCAGTGTCCCTGACACGCACATACTCAGCTCGGGGCTCGGTA
This sequence comes from Rattus rattus, assembly GCF_011064425.1. Taxonomy (NCBI): domain Eukaryota; kingdom Metazoa; phylum Chordata; class Mammalia; order Rodentia; family Muridae; genus Rattus; species Rattus rattus. Next base: position 166,702,877 of record NC_046155.1, read on the forward strand.
CCGGCCATACCTCAGCCTGCAATGCTCTCCCCCAACTCTCGTGGCTCCCTGCTCTCTGCCCCAAGCTCTTGACACATACAGTGTTCTCTTGGAAACCCCCACCAATCCCTCTTCTACTGATGTCTACAGCAACTGAGCATCCACTGGCAGACGAGCTGTTTCTTTTCTCTTGTTCACTGTAGGGTCCCCAGGGCGGGAATGGCCTCTTGTTCCCAGAACAAGCTTCGAGTGGGTGCTCGCCCTATGGGACAGATATGGGAAACAACCCAGCCAGCTCCCTGGCTAGTATGGAGCACCAACCCCACCCTGTGTGTACAACACAACTGTTAAGTTCATTTACTCACAGCCAGCCCGATTCAACTGATGCTATTACCATCTTTAAATTATCAATAAAATGCTCCAAGTCAGACTTAAGCACAGGGTTAAGGGTCAGGAAGAAAAAGACCCTCCGAGAGCATGGGTGAGAGCTTCTCTAAGCGTCACAAAAGGTGACATGTACCAGATGACCATGGGCTTCTCAAGGCATTGCTATTGCCCACATTTCATAGAGAGGACCAAGACCAAGGACCCTGAGGTTCAGCACCACAAGACCACGCTCTCCTCAAGGGCTGGCCCAGCCAGGCACAGTGCTGCATGCCTTTCATTCTAGTGTGGGAGGCAGAGGCAGGAAGATCTCTGCCCCAGGCCAACCTGGTCTACATAGCAAGTTCCAGGAGAGCCAGGAGGAATGCATACAGTTTGCCAGGACATCTCAAAAACCAAACAAAACTCTCTCCCAAAAAACAAAGCAAAACCAACAATGAGGTGGAAGGCCTGGGAGAAGGGCTGAGCTGTGCTGAGTGCTTCAGCTCTTCTGAAGGACTCAGGTTTAATTCCCAGCACCCGTGACCGCCAAGGAACTGGTCAAATCCAGGGAGTTTGATACCCACTTCCGGCCTCTACTGGTACACGCAGACACACAAATAAAAAATTAATCTTTAGGACAATAACAAAAACAACCCCAAACCCAAGGTAGCTAGTGCCTGAGGAATGAAATCTAAGGTTGACCTCGAGCATCCACATACAGGGACCAGGGTTCAATTCCCCTGCACGGCATAAAACAAAACCAAAACCCCAAAGTTATTTGTAAGAGTTCCATCTGACTTCATGGGGGGAACACGGGAAGTCGAGGCGGTTGAGTGGGCCAGGCTAGAGACCCTGGCGGACAGGGCTGGGGCGGGGATTTGGAAGGTAGCCATTTAAGTACTGAGCTGGGGGGCGGGGCGTGCTGAATCTGTGCGGAACTGGGCTGAGGAGAGGAAGCGAGAAGAGTCCCTTATCTTCTCAAACCGATCTAAGCAGGGGTGGGAGGTGGTGTCTGCAGAGACAGGGTAGCCCAGGGTCCCAGATACTTGAGCACTGGGAGGAGCAGTCAGACCGTGAGTGAAGGTGCTGTGACACCCACACACTGCCAGGGCAGCTGGGCACAGTGGCTTACATCTGCAATCCCAGCACAGGAGGCCGAGACCAGAGGATTACCTGAACATGTGCCACTTTGGTTTTAATATTTATTTATTTATTATGTATAGTGTTCTGCCTGCATGTATGCCTGCAGGCCAGAAGAGGGCATCAGGTCTCGTTACAGATGATTGTGAGCCACCATGTGGTTGCTAGGATTTGAACTCAGGACCTCTGGAAGAGCAGTCAGTGCTCTTAACCACTGGGCCATCTCTCCAGCCCGCCACTTTGGCTTTAAAGACATTTTATTTATATGTTGTTGAGTTTTGCCTGCTGCTGAGAGCCACCCTATGAGTGCTAGGGGCGGAGCCTGGTCCTCTGGCTGAACGAGTGTTCTTAACCGGTGAGCCAATGTCTCCAGGGTCACCTGTATGTGTTTGTGTGTGCGCACAGGGCCCAGGTGTGTACAGAGGCCAACAACAGCTGTTTCTCAATCCCTCCCCACCTCACATTTTGAGGCAAGATCTCTCACTGAACCTGTAGCTTGCTGGTCTGGCTGCCCCGGCCAGATGACAAGCCCTTGGAATCCTGTCTTGGCCTCTGAAGGTCACAGCAGGGACTACCGTGCTTGGCTATTTACGTAGGTGCAAACTCAGGTTCTTCCACTTGAGCAAGGTGCACTTGGCTTGACTAAGTCATTTCCCCACCCCCTCCCACACCTTTTCTGAAACAGGCTCTCATTATATAGCTGGCTCAGGTTGGTCTTGAACTCAGGACCCTTCTGCCTCCATCTTCCATGTATCTACGACAACAGGCCTCTCTCTCTGGCCTAGCTTGTTCCACTCCTATGAGCATTTGCTCCTCAACCCAGGTGGTGCCAACCTCCAGCCCTGCTCCCGAGATGCCACAAAACCACCGATTCACCTCACATGTCTCGCCCAGAAGCGTCTGGCTGGTGCGTCTGTCAGTAAGGCCCTGTTGACAGTAGACATAGCAGCAGATAAGATGACCAGGGCTCCTGCCTTCCCTGACATCTCTGCGTTGGATCCTTTCCAGCTCTCAGAAACGGGTGACCTGATTTTCCACTCTTGCCCTCCTCCCACAGAGTGTAATCTCACAGCCACGGTGCCTTTGGCTCCATCTCTGACCGCTCCCAAGGCCTTCGGAGTCCCAGGTGTGCTGCCCCCAACAGCACTCCCACCAGCTGCCTCTAGGCCTCACCTTCCCGCCCTCCTGCTCCCCTCTGACATCCTGCCAACCGTCCCTTAGCTTCTCACAGTGCCTCTCACCTTCCCTTCTGCCCCTGCCTACTGGATTTAAGCGTCTTGCCTGTTCTCACCTATTTTTCTTTTTCCTTCTGTTTTTTTGAGTCGGGGCTTTGTTATGTAGCTCAGGCTGGCCTCGAACTCACGATTTTCTGCAGTGCGGGCCTTTTAGGTGTGTGGCACCACCACACCAGGTTCCTTGCCTATTCTTAGCCCCATTGAAGGAAGTCTCCAGTGGGTAGCCAGAGATGCTATGTTTTAAAGGTACTGAGCACTGGCCAGGGCCTTGTGCGTGTTAGTCAGGGATTTAACACTTAGCTGCACCTCCAACCCTTTTATTTTACAGACAGGGTCTTGCTGAGGTGCGGTGGTGCATGTCTTTTATCCCAACATTAAGGAGGCAGAGTCAGGAGGATCTCTATAGGTTTGAGAGCAACCTGGTCTACATAGTGAGCTCCGGGACAGCCTGGGCTACATAGTGAGCTCCAGGATAGCCTGGGCTACATAGTAGAAACCTGTCTCAAAAGAAAAACAAACAAAGCCAAAACCAGGGTCTTGCTAAGTTCCCCAGGTACGGCTGACTTAGAAGGAACGACATAAGCCGCTTTGAACTTGAGATCCTACCTTTCCTTCCCATGGGGCTGGGATTACAGTCTTTGCTTTGTGACCCTCTGATATATTTATCTTTTTGGCTTTTAAAAAGAAAAAAAAAAAAGGCAAGTCCTCACTATGTAGCTCTTGCTGTCCTAGGACTCACTCTGTAGCTTGGGCTGGCTTTGAACTCATGGGTAATCCTCCTGCCTCTGCCTTACCAGTGCTTGAACTACAAATGCCTTACTTGCCTTACAGGCCTATCGCCAGTAAGATCCCTTTAATGAACGTCAACCTTTTCATCCTCTGCCCAAGATCAAGGACCACCATGCAGAGAATCAAATTCTAACACCTCCTCAGCCCTGTGTGACCTGCCGTCAGCCCAGTCAGTGGCTCTGGGCCCAGCCCCAAGGCCTCCTCTTCTCCTTCACACACAGTGCTTTTATCCTCAATCCCCCAGGAGGAGTCACACTCGGGACTCTGCTCAAACGTTTTTCCCTCGCTCTCCCTTTTCATAACGCCCAGGTTCCTGAATTCCCTCCTCAGCTTCAACCCAACTGTGGATCTTGTTGGCCCAGGCCTCCACTGCCACCCTCTCCAGGAGTCCCCTACGGTTCATCATTAAGCATGCCCTCTTCGAGGACGCAAGGAGACCTCCAGCCCGAACAACTGAGTTCAACACCTCCATCCCAGACCCAACCCATCTGCCCAGCACCCTATTAAGAAGAACTAATTCATCTTAGGAGTGTGTGTGTGTGTGTGTGTGTGTGTGTGTGTGTGTGTGTTAGACAATCATTCTCTGTTCCACCATAGATCAATGTCATGTTGTCAGGCTTTGTGGCAGGTGCCCTTACTGGAGCCATCTCTGGGAATCCACCCCTGACTTCTCCCACCACTTTCTTTATAGTTTTTTGTTTTTTGTTTTTTTTTCCCCCGGAGCTGGGGACCGAACCCAGGGCCTTGTGTTTGCTAGGCAAGCGTTCTACCACTGAGCTAAATCCCCAACCCCCAAAAAGTTACAGCCTTTTTTTACTATTTTTTTTTTCTTTTTTTTTTTTTCAGGGCTGGGGATCAACCCAGGACCTTGCGCTTCCCTAGGCAAGCGCTCTACCACTGAGCCAAATCCCCAACCCTCACCACTTTCTTTAAACACAGATTGCCCCAGACAGGCCTCAAACCCATAACCCTCTTCCCTCCAACTCCCAAGTGTGCACTGACCCCTCACTCCCCCACACAGCAGTCCCATTGCTCTGTACTGGACGTTCTATGACAGGAATAAATGCTGGCTGGCTACACATCACAGGCCGGCCAGATGCTAAGGAGCGAGGGGGTAAATGGAACCTCCTCAAACCCTACTCACAATCCGGATCCCACCCTCACCCCTCTTTCTCTCTGGTTCTTACTACTCCCCAACTACTGTTGTTGACCGACGCGTTTCCTTCCTCCTGAACTCTATCTTTTCCCTCTATCTTCCTCCTGAACTCTAGCTGTAAGAAAGCAACAACTACAGGGCTTTGGTGGTACTAGTGTGTACCCGAATTCTAGCCCAAGGCCTGAGACAAGATTCACTGGAGTAATGGTATGTTAGATGAATAAATGAAACGAACAGGACATAGAAATATATATACAGAGACCAGGAGGAATTCAAATTCACATCTGGGAAAAGAGGTTAACAGAGCTGGAAAAAGGAGGTTAACAGGACAATAAGTACTGGTTGCGATTGTAAATGGGTTGTAAATATGGTCCTGTCCGCACAGGGAGTGCCCAGGGGCCGTACTACGGAGCGTGGGTGACAGCTCGTGGGCACTGGAGAGCCTTGGAAAGGTGGGGTAGCACAGGAGGTCAAATCGCTGACTGCAAATGAATGGAAGTAGCGTTTCTCTGAACATCACACTTAAATCTTCCTCCAACTTGCTTTCTTTTAAAGGAATTTTCTAAAGAACATACCCGCGATGCGCCCCCTACCCGGACGTGGCATCCCTGCGCTGTGCACACCTAGAAACTCCAGGTCCGGGATCTCGTGACCTCCGTCTGACCTGGAGTGACCTCGCCAACCGTCGCGACGGCCCCGCCACACCCTCGCCCGCCCGATCTCCTCAGCTGGCCACGTACGCCACTTACGCAGCCGGGGCGTCCCCGCCGGCGCCGCCAAACCTGTCGCGTGCATGCTTAGAAGCCACCACCGCGAACGCCACAGCCGCAGTTCGGAATGGGCCCGCCCGGTTTCCGTAGCCACACCCCAATGGTACCGAGCGACCCAATAGATTTCACGATGGCGCGAGTGAGCCACGCCCCCCGGGGGGGCAAACTGGTTGAGTGGGCGGTGGCTTACATAAGAGGCGGGAACTGGGGCCCATGACGTAAAGGGAGAGGCCGGACCTTAGCGGCAGCGGGGCGGAGCCTGGTAGGAGCCTAGGAGGAGAAGGCTTCAGGCAGGAAGGAAAACGTTCCTAGTGTTGAGCGCGGAAGTCGACGGGAAATGTAGTTCGGTAGAGGCAGGCACTCGATTTAGTTAGCTGAGAACACAGGAAGGCTGAAGAAGGGTGAAAGGCGGGAGAATGATGGGTTATCACAGTTATGCCCGCTCATCTATCCTTTTTACACAAAAGTAGCACTCACTTTTTTTTTTCTGGTTTTTCGACACAGGGTTTCTCTGTGTAACCTTAGCTGACCTGGATCTCACGCTGTAGACCAGGCTGGCCTCGAACTCACAGAGATATGTCTGACTGAGGATTAAAGGAACGTGGCACCAGCATCCATTTAGGCTGATAAACGAAGTACAGCTTAGTGGATCACTTCTGAATTCCCAATACTAAGGAGGCTGAAAAAAAAAAAAAAAAAAAAAAAAAAAAAACAAACAAACAAAAAAAAAAGGAGGCTGAAATAGAAAGTCACGGGTTCAAAGGCAGTCTATGCTTTGAACATAGTGAGCTCTAGTTTCAAAAAAAGAAAAAAAGAGAAAAAAGAAAGAAAGAAAGAAAGGAAAAGAAGGGGAAAGAAAAGAAAAAGAGGCCCTCAGCATATTAGGTCAGAAGAACCAGTATCTTGGGTTGGGGATTTAGCTCAGTGGTAGAGTGCTTGCCTAGCAAGCGCAAGGCCCTGGGTTCGGTCCCCAGCTCCGGGAAAAAAAAAAAAAAAAAAAAAAAAAATGGAAAAAAAAAAAAAAAAAAAAAAGAAGAGCCGGTGTCTTTCTTTGAAGGTACCTTTAGGCAACTTCTCAGAAGTTCATAAAATTTTTCTCACACGGCTATTTTCCCTCAAAACTTTTGTCTGCCACAGGTACTGCACACAGCTCCCACAGTTGAATGCACACAAGTGCACCTCGAGCATAGAACCCTGAAAACCGACTTCCTCCTTTGTTTCACTCAGGGTCTCTTTTCTCTCTTCCTTAATCCGCCCCCACTTGATATGAGAAAAGGTCTCACACAGTCCAGGTTGACTTCAAACTCCTGATCTTCCTGCTTCTACCTTCCAAATCCAGCAATTACAGTCGTGTGCCACCACGACCCATGGTTAGCCCTTTCTGTCCTTCTTTTTTTCACTTATCGGAGGCAAAGAAAAATCTGTCCTTCTTTTTTTCACTTATCGGAGGCAAAGAAAAATGGTCGGAAATTCCTCTGGGAAGTGATAGCACTCCAGAAGGAGGTGGTGAGCAAGTGACCCTATCATGTGGCTTCCCTTTCCTCGTCTGAATTTGGCTTCTCAGGGAGAAGACCTGCATCCGATGTAGTCCTTTGTTGAGACACATCATTTTGCCTCTGTGTTAGCGTCCGACTCCTGGGCCCTACCTCCATTTCTCAACCTCAGTCTTCGTCTTCAATCCATCATCTATGACCTTTTTAAAATTAGTAAGGCAGGGCTGGCGAGATGGCTCAGTGGTTAGAGCACTGACTTCTCTTCCAGAGGTCCTGAGTTCAATTCCCAACGATCACATGGTGGCTCAAAACCTTCTGTAATGAGATCTGATGCCCTCTTCTGGTGTGTCCGGAGACAGCTACAGTGTACTTATAAGTAATAAATAAATAAATCTTTAAAAAAAAACTAATAAGGCAGACAATGTGGGCCTGCTGTGGGCCTCTTGGGTGACTATAGATAGGCATCTGTCTATATACAAGTGTCTGCTGAATCCCTGCCTATTGCAGGGTCCTCGATGCTCCTCTTTTATATAAATAGTGCAGCTAGATGTGTTGGCGCACACCTGTAATCCCAGCACTTGGGATGTGGTCGCAGGAGGTTCAGAAGTTCAAGACCATCCGTGGCTATATACTGAGTTCAAGGCCAGCATGTACTACTTAAAACCATCTCAAAAAAAGGAGAAAAAAAAGAGGGCTGGACAGTATGGCTCAGTGGTTAAGAGCACTGACTGCTCTTCCAGAGGTCCTGAGTTCAATTCCCAGCAACCACATGGTGGCTCACAGCCATCTGTAATGGGATCTGATGCCCTCTCCTGGTGTGTCTGAAGACAGCGACAGTGTACTCATATATAATAAATAAATCTTAAAAAAAAAAAAAAAGAAAAGAAAAAGGTAAAATGAGGTATGTGGCAGTCCTGATATTGAGGCAAAAGGATCAAGAGTTTAGGGCCCTTAATAATGACACATACCTTTAAACCCAACAGTTGTGAAACAGAAGCAGGTGGATCTCTGAGTTCGATTTACAGAACAAGTTCCAGGACAGCCAGGACTACACATAGAAACCTTGCCTCAAAAAAAGGGGGGGGGGGCTGGAGAGATGGCTCAGCAGTCCAGCAGTTAAGAGCACTGACTGCTCTTCCAGATGACCTGGGTTCAATTCCCAGCACCCACATGGCAGCTCACAATTGTCTATGGCTCCAGTTCTAGAAGCTCCAACAGCCTCACACAGATATGCATGCAGGCAAATTACCACTGCACATGAAATAAAAATAAATTTAGGAAAAAAAAGCAGTGTGGTGGTGGTGTAGCAATGGTGTGATAAGAGTAAAGGCTGGCCTTGAACTCAGAGATCCGCCTGCCTCTGCCTCCCTGAATACTGGGATTAAAGGTGTGCAACACCACCACTAGGTTAAAACTCAACTTTAAAATTATTATTATTTTTTAAGCTATGTGGGTATGAGTGGGGGGAGCGGTGCACTCGGGTGTAGTTCTTACAGCGGCCAGAAGAGGGCGTTAGAGCCCCTGGAACTGGAGTTAATAGGGCGTTGTGAGCCATGTGACATGAATGATGCGAACTCGAAAATATTTGTTCTTTTCTGCTTTTAATTTTTTCAGAAAAGATACCATACATGTTTGTCTGTATGGATGGATAGATAGTTTGCCTGCGAGTGTACCACATATGTGCCTTCAGAAGCCAGAAGAGGGCACCGGATCCTCTGGAAAATGAGTTACTGATGGGTGTGAGCTGCCCCGTGAGGCTGGGAACTGAACCTCCAGTCCTCAGGAAGAGTAGCAAGTGCACTTAACTGCTGACCTGCGACATCTGTCATTCTCCTGCCTCTCCCTCCTTTTACTGCTAGGATAAGAAGTGAACACCACCATACCTGTCTGTTCTGTCTCCTGTATTTATTTGTGAAAGGATTCTCACATAATCCAGGCTGTTTTGAACTCACTATGTACCTGAGGATGGCCTCGAACTTCCAGTTCTCTTGCCTCTCTCTCCCGAGCCCTTACAGACACGCACTACTATAACGTCTGCCTTTTACTCCATTGTGTATGTGTTTGTTGTGTGTGCGTGCATATCTGTGTGTAAGTGTGGGCATGAGAGTGACCATTTGCCTATGGAGGTCTGAGGATACTTATAGGAGTCAGTTCTCACCTTCAACATGTCCCAGGGATATTGATCTCAGGTCCTTAGGCGTGGTGTGTGTTTGTGTTTGTTTGTGTGTGTGTGTGTGTGTGTGTGAATACGTAGAGGTAAGTGGGTTTGGGTGCAGTACTGCGGCACCTACAGAGACCAGAAGTGTCTTTAGCCGCTGACCCATCTGACCGGTTCCTGCATTCTTCGGTAAGCTTTAATTTTCCCCTTCGTTTATTGGGAATCCTGTGGGAGAGTGAAGGCCTCCATAAAAGGGCATATGTACACAGACAGGGCCTGACTAAGCCCTCGCAGGGACATTGTAACTATTGTTGCTGTTTTTATTATCAGGCATCTCTTCCTAGAGATTGCCAGCCCTAAATTGGGCTCTGTCCCAAGAATTACCACAGTTTTATAAATAGAGCCTGTTGCATGTATCTGAGCTGTGGTCTAGTTGTGGGGAGGATTCTTGTCTGCCCTATACAGCTGTAAGAGAGCTCTAAGTTCAGGCCAGAGAGGGGTTTGGGGCAACCCACAGGAGAAAATAAAGGAAACACCTCTTTTAGTTTTACCTATTAATTTAATATTGAGACAATGTCTCACTTTGTAACCTTGGCTGACCTGGAACTCCCTCTGTCAAGCAAGCTGGCCTCTCAGAGAGAGCCCTCTGCCCCTGCCCCTGCCCCTGCCCCTGCCCCTGCCCCTGCCTCTTGTTGGTTTTTGTTTTGTTTTGTTTTGAGACAGGGCTATGCCCAACTCCTCCACCTTTAAAATTTCAAATGTATGTAGGAACATCTCAGCTTCCTGGGTAGAAGGGACCTATCAGGGTAGGAATCCCTACCCTGGTTTTATATATAAATATATTAGCTTATTTATTTCTATGCCTAGAGGTGTTTTGCCTGCCTATGTCTGTGCACTCTGTGTTGGCCTGACTTCCCAGGAGGACAGAAGAGGGCATTGGATTCTCTGGAGTCCCTTGAAACTGGAGTTACAGACAGTTGTTAGTTACCAGGTGAGCGCTGGGGATGTGTGGGACCGAGGGAGGTCGTCTGTAGAAGCAGCTAATACCCTTAATCACTTAGCTATCTCTCCAGCCACTCCACCGTACCTGTTCGAGACATGGATGGATTCACTAGGTAGCCCAGGTTGGCCTGGAGTCTGTGACGGCCCAGTTTGTTTCTCAGATGTTAAGGGTATTGTGTGTAAGTCACCACAACCACACCGGAAGTTTATTTGTTCATCTTTTGCATTTGTCTTATAGGTTTTGTTTTGTTTTGTTTTGTTTTGTTTTGAGACTGAGTCCTATTATGTAGCCCTGGAATTTACTATGTACACCAGGCTGGTTTGAACTCAGAAATATATCTGTCTCTGCCTCCTGAGTGCTGGAAAAAGGGGTGCGCCACCATGAAAGTAAGTTATATTTTGTTTATTTATTGAGACAGAATCCTTCCAACAATTCCCCCACACACACATACACACACTCCTGGTCAATTATTCTGAAATCGTCTCCCCCTCCCGCCCACCCACAACTCATCCCACATCCTGGTGCCTCAGGCAAAGACCGGGTACAGATGTTGTCAGACAAGTGTTTTAAGGCCTGATCACCAGAGGCCTGTCTCGCTCTGTCCCTGGTTGCCCTGAACTCGCCCCCGATCCTGCTTCAGCCTCCCGGGTGGTTAAGATTACAGACAGAAAGCTCCCACTTCGGAGGAGAGTTTCAGTTCTGAGTTAAGAAGTCACGACTCCCACAGGAACTACGAGCAAGAAAGGGCTCGGCCACCCTCCCCATCCCATTTGTCTCCGGGATCCCGGAGCGTCGAACTCCACCCTCCGGTGTCCCAGTACCTACACACCAGGTGTTTGGGCGTGCCTCAGTTTCCCAGTGGCAGGGCGTTCCGCCAGCCCCGCTCCTCCCCCTTTTTCCTTTTCTTCTTCCTCTTCGGGGCGTCGGTGGCCGCGCCTGAAGCTCCCGGAACTAAAAGCGGACCGCGGGCGGTGGGCCGGCGGGGGCCACGTCAGCGGGCGGCGGGGCTGCAGGGGCACCATGCGGCGGGGCGCGCTCCTGGCTAGCGCCCTGGTCGCCTACGCCGGGTACCTGGCGCTCGGCGCGCTGCTTGTGGCGCGGTTGGAGCGGCCGCACGAAGCCCGGCTGCGGGCAGAGCTGGGGACGCTGCGGGAGCAGCTGCTGCGGCACAGCCCGTGCGTGGCGGCTCAAGCCCTGGACGCCTTCGTGGAGCGGGTGCTGGCGGCAGGACGGCTGGGGCGCGCAGTGCTGGCCAACGCATCGGGACACGCCAATGCTTCGGACCCCGCGTGGGACTTCGCCTCGGCGCTCTTCTTCGCCAGCACGCTAGTCACCACCGTGGGTAAGTGAGCGCCGTCCATCATCCACTTCCCGGCCAGCGTCCAGGTCCCTCAACATACACCTTCATCCCAATAGTCCCGGGGCCGGGTGATCCTCTAGGAACAACCTCCATTCTCAACTGACCCGCACTGGCTGCAGCTGTTCCATTTGGAGAGTCCTAGTGCAAGCCGAGCTGCCCCTCTCAGGTACTACACACCCCAGTTCTCTCGGAGTAGAGAGACTCCCTTCATAATACTTTATCAGATAGCATCCCTTCTGGTGCCTTTTTGTTTGGTTTTGAGATAGCATCTCCCTTTAGGCGCAGGCTGGTTTGGAATTTCATCCTTCTGCCTCAGTCTCCTAAATGCTGAGGTTACAGGTGTCACCGGGCTTGGCTCACTCTTGTCTTAACCCTAGGATTATCCTAGATGATCAGCAGGGACCTAGGACTTTCCTTGGGGGTCTAACCTCAGGGGCTGTGTTACAATAGGGCTGGCACACCATCTCTTTCCAGCCTTGTCTCCTGGCTCCAGGTAGGTCCTTCCTGGAACAACCCACTTTAGCTTCTTCCTGAACTCAGTGACCCAGTGAACTGTGAATTGAACTCAGGCCTTCATGCATGCTAGTCAGTAATCCCAGGGCACCATTACTGGAGGCCTGTCTTCTAGGAAGAGACCTTAGCCAGACCTGAGGCCATTTCTAGGATCCCTTCCGCCTTGGGCACTCTCCAGCAAGAACTCCAGACTGAGAGTTCCTATTTCCCCTTCCTGCTCCAGCATTTCCCACTCTAATACAGGGCTCCTCCCATCTTTCCACCTCCCCTGGGTTGTTGGGACCTCTCAGTATTCTTCCACTCTGGACTTAGGGTTCTCGGACCTTACACCCAACAGCTGGGTGTAAGAAAGGAACGAACCAGAAGAGTGTTCTCACGGAAGAACCATCGCTGTCCAGCTTGAAGTCCTCAAAGTTGAGATTCCTACCCCAAACCACTTCCGGTTAAACCTCTCGCCCTTTTCGTGAGGGTCTCTTTCAACTCAGTCGAGGAGGGATGAGGCGTAGCTCAGTGGTAGAACATTCGCCTAGCGTGTGTGAGGTCCTGAGTTCAATCATTAGTACCTCAAAACACAAAACGCCTAAACTCATGAATGGGAATCCTATTCCTTCACCAGACTGGGATCCTACTCAGTGAGAACCAATCCTCGCCCCAGCACACAATCCAAACAAATTCTCTCTATCTGCTCTTTCCTACCATGTAGCTGTCTTTTGCTATTTCATGGGGGTTTCCCCCCCACACCCTTTCAAACCCCCTCCCCAATAAGGGCAAAAAGAAAAGGATAAAGGGAAGAGATCTCTGAATAAGGTCAAGGGTCAGAAAGGGGCAATGTTATTGTTAGACTTTTTGCTGATTAGGAAGTCAAGTTCCTTGGGGGCACGTTTGATCTAACTTCTTGTTTCTTTTGCACACCACAGCCAACAGTGACCAACAAACAGCCCAGCATGGCCTCAGGGCTCTAACATTACATACGCCCTTTTAAAAGGCCCCAGAATTCCAGATGACACAATTGCAGAAACTGTCTGCAGCCCCTGCGAGGGAACGAGGCAAATGGTAGTCAGCTGCTGTGGACTGTCCAAAGCAGCCCCATGTCCCACACCTAGGATTAAAACAAAAACATATTCTTATAATATCTTTGTGGATTTTTCCTTTCCTTTTTTTTTAAACAGGTCCACCCCACTCCACCTAACCCCACCCTCACCCCGGACTTCAGAAAGAGCTTGCTATATATATAATTTATATGAGTACACTGTTGCTCTTCAGATATACCAAAGAGGGCATTGGATTCCAATACATTCCATTACAGATGGTTGTGAGCCACCATGTGGTTGCTGGGAATTGAACTCAGGACCTCTGGAAGAACAGCTAGTGCTCCTAACCTCTGAACCATCTCTCTACCCCCACTTTTTTTCCTGTGTTTAAAAAAAAAAACAAAACAAAACCAACAACAAGATTCCAAAATTGTCACTATGCTACCCAGGTAACCAGCAGGCTCACTGAGGATTTCACAAACAGGGGGTGTCCTGGGGCTGGAACTCCTCCACACCCCACAGCTGAGAATCTCCTTGCCACCCAGCCCTGCCCCAGCCTGAGACACGACATTCTCTCAACCTGGGACATTCAGGGCCCTCTATGACAGAACCCCACCCCCCAAAATTATTACTCGCTCCACTTGACAGCCAGAAAGGACATTAGCAATGTCTACCTCACTCCTTCCTTCAGATATCCTGGGTTTGAGAGCTTTGGCTGCATGAGAACTTACACATCCCAGATGATGTCTGCTGGTACCTCCTCTGGAACCAGGACCCCAAGGTCTCACTATTTTTTTTTTATTTTTTTAAAGATTTATTTATTTACTTATTATATATGAGTACACTGTAGCTGTCTTCCGACACACCCATTACAGATGGTCGTGAGCCACCATGTGGTTGCTGGGATTTGAACTCAGGACCTCTGGAAGAGCAGTCAGTGCTCCTAACCACTGAGCCATCCCTCCAGCCCCCGAGGCCTCACTTTAAACCAGGATCCTGGTCTTGATTTAAGGATATGGACTCCCCAGCTGGGCATGGTGGGATACCTCAGTCCTCAGGAGGTAGAAGCAAGAGGATCAGCCAGAACTGTGTGAGACCCTGTCTCTACAAGACAAAACAGGATGAAGGAGAAGCCATGGGGGGAGGTGCCTATGAGAAACTGGATTCAAAATCCCAGGGCTCGTGGAGATGCTGAGTATGGCCACACCAGCACTGGGTCAGAGATTGGCAAGTCTCCTCTGACCTCTGTGCACACCTATGCACACACATTCACTCACCACACATACACACACACACACACACACACACACACACACACACACGTGCGCGTGCGCAAATAAAATAGAAAAGCACCACCTACACACAAATATTAGCGCCCTGCAGAGCTTTCTTTGAGGCCCAGGTAGGACCCACCCCTACTTACATCCCCAGCACTTAAGAACCCTGGGAAACTCTTCTCAGAAAGTCCCTTGTGTCCTCAGACCACAGACCTGGGAAACCCCACCACTGGCTTGGAGGTCAGATTCTGCTGCTCTTCAACCCTCCATCTCCCTGAGGTGACTTCCTTTGGGGACTTGAAACAGGGAGGAGGCTGAGCCACATTGAGCTGGTTAAAGGACTGTGGGTGGCTTTGTCCCCCATTTGGGGTGCTCATGGCATGTGACCAGCAAACTGAGGTCCTTGGCAACAGCTGGGTGTCTCTTCAAAGAAAACAATGAACCAGTCTCCCCTGGGGCTAGTTTTCCTCAAGCTCCCTGAGCCGGCTTGACCTGCTCCCGGGCTGGACTTCTGTGGGTCACAGCCCTAACATCTCCTCTCAGATTTCTCACTTCTGACGGGTGACAGGTGAGGGGGGTCAGAGGTGCAACGGACATAGCCTGGCTGAGCATCTGCGCAGCTGCACCTCAACTGTGAACCAAGATCACAATGTCTCAGCCAAAGCGTGGCAGGAACTCACCACATCCGGGTTACAATTCAGGCAATGCCATAGCCATAGCCTTGTATGGTAGCTGCCACTTATTGTCTGTCTGTCTGTCTGTCTGTCTGTCTGTCTATACAGCTAAGAAGCTTGGCCAACTTGGACATAATCACATAGCTAGGATAATACAGAACATTGTGGCACCTGCTTTTAGTTCTAGCACTCTGGGATTGTTACAAGTTCAAGGCCAGCCTGGACTACATAGTGAGTTCCAATCCAACCAGGAATATGTAGTGAGACCCTGTCTCAAAACAAAACAACGAAAGCAAATAACATTGGTAAAGTTGCCAACAGAGAGGAAGTGGAGATACGGTTCTACGATTCAGTAGCTAAGGAGTCTTTTCTTTCTTTCTTTCTTTTTTTTTTTTTTTTAAGACTTATTTATTTTATGTGAGTAGTACATTACAGATGGTTGTGAGCCACCATGTGGTTGCTGGGAATTGCACTCAGGACCTCTGGAAGAGCAGTCAGTGCTCTTAGCCACTGAGCCATCTCTCCAGCCCCCTAAGCCCATCTTCACAGCTGGGGAAATAGAAGGCCAAGTGGCTCTAACGTTGACTTTCGGTGAAATGGTCTATACCAGGTACATTGGTCCTGATGGAACTTGTGGATACATCTGATCCCTTCTACTACTGTGGGTGGCACCTCTGATTTCAAATCCGGAACACAGGGCTCTTGTTCTGTTCCCTGTGTTCTGGTCCTCTGAGAGTTTTGGTTCCATCAAGCTGTGTAGGACTTTTGAGGTCAGTTCTGAAAGCCAGCCTGCACAGTTAGTGGGAACAGGGAAGTGCTGTCTTAGAGCTGGTTCATATAGCTTAGCATGCAAAAAAAAAAACATGCTGTGGCCAGGCCTGGTGGCTTCAGTCTCAGCTACGGGAAGGCTAAAGAAGGAGGAATCCCAATTTCAAAGCCTGCCTGGAAGATTTAATGAGATGCTGTCTTAAAAAAGAGGCCTTGGGGTTCAACACCTGCCTAGAATACACCAGGGGAACCTGGGGCTTGACTTAGTCATTAGTAGAGATTCCTCAGAGAAATCACTAGTAAGGGACGTGGTGTGTGTACGTGTGTGTGTGTGTGTGTGTGTGTGTGTGTGTGTGTGTGTGTGTGTGTGTGTGCGCGTGCGCGCGCGTGCGTGCGCGCGTTCACGTGCGCATGCGTGCACATGTGTCCTAAAAGAACTCAACACTTAAATATATCAAAACAGCACACTGCAAGGTCAGTCACAGAAGATTAGTGAAATAAAACACCAAGATGAAGAGGATTGCTTGGTGCTGGACACAGGAAAGGGTGACTGGGTGAATGATAAGGCTGGGTATGGTGGCTCACATGGGTCATCTCAGCACGCAGGAGTCTGATGCTTGGGCAGAAGGGATGTGGTTAAGGGCACTTATTGACCTGGCAGAGGAACCACATTCAGTTCTGAGCACTCTCATGGTAGCTTAACTGTACCTCCAGTTCTCTGGTCAGGGAGGGGACAGAGCCCAGAGGGGGACAGCAGGCAGAGAGAGAGATGACCAAGCTTGACAGTGTCAGGCAAGGGCTGCAGGAATGGCTCAGTGATGTGACTGATATGAGTGATGGCCTAGAATGCCCAGTGAGGGGTTCAAGATGTGACTAGTACAGCTCCTGTCTAGAATCCCCTAGAGAGGGGCTGGGAATGTGGCTCAGTGGTTGAGCCTCTGCCCAGAATTCCCCAGTGAGGGGCTGGGGGCGTGGCTCAGTGGTTGAGCCTCTGCCCAGAATTCCCCAGTGAGGGGCTGGGGGCGTGGCTCAGTGGTAGAGCCCCTATCTAGAATCCCCCAGTGAGGGGCTGGGGGCGTGGCTCAGTGGTTGAGCCCCTGCCCAGAATTCCCCAGTGAGGGGCTGGGGGTGTGGCTCAGTGGTTGAGCCTCTACCCAGAATTCCCCAGTGAGGGGGGCTGGGGGCACATAGAGTGCTTATCTAGCTACACCAGTCTGTGGGTTTGATCTCCCAGAACTTGGTGGGGTAAAGTTTTTTTTTAAATGTGACTAACTCAAAGCAGGTCCTGAGGGTTTATTTGTGGGATTTTCCCTGGGCATCAGAAGAAATCACAGCTCTTGGATGGAGGTGTCACGATTGAAATCAGGGAGGATGTGGAGTGGGGGAGCAGTAGGGTTGAGGGGAGGTTAGCCTCAGGCTGTGGAGGGGCCAGTGTGCAGGAGGACTCTTCTCCCCACAGGCTATGGCTACACGACCCCACTGACGGATGCAGGCAAAGCCTTCTCCATCGTTTTTGCACTCCTGGGCGTGCCTGTCACCATGCTACTTCTGACTGCCTCAGCCCAGCGCCTGTCACTGCTGCTCACCCATGCACCCCTGTCCTGGCTGAGCCTGCGCTGGGGCTGGCACCCGCAGCGGGCAGCCCGCTGGCACCTGGTGGCCCTACTGATGGTCATAGTGGCTATATTTTTCCTGATCCCGGCTGCGGTCTTCGCCTACCTTGAGGAGGCCTGGAGCTTTCTGGATGCTTTCTATTTCTGCTTCATCTCTCTGTCCACCATTGGCCTGGGGGACTATGTGCCTGGGGAAGCCCCGGGCCAGCCTTACCGATCCCTCTACAAGGTGCTTGTCACAGGTGAGCTGGAGAGCTGGCTGGGCACCTGCGGGCTGGCAGTGGGGGCTGGGGTTGGGCAGAGAAATGGCCCTGTTCTACGAGGTGTTGAAGGGGCTCTGAGAACCTCCCAGCAGCCCCAAGGGAGAGGTACCTCTAGGACCACATCCTTGCTGCCCTGGAGGCTGAGCTGGAAGATGAGCGATCAACTTGCCACTTCTCCGTCTCCCCTCCCCCATGTTTATAGCATACCTCTTCCTCGGCCTTGTTGCCATGGTGCTGGTGTTGCAGACTTTCCGCCGTGTTTCCGACCTCCATGGCCTCACTGAACTCATCTTGCTGCCGGATCCCGACCCTGCCAGGCTCCACCAGGATGAGGATGACCAGGTGGACATTCTGGATGCCCGGACAGATCTGCATCAGCATCTCTCTGCTGCCTCCCACGCTAATTACGCCTCCATCCCCAGGTAGCTGTCGACCTGGACACACATGGCCTGGGCTTTGGGCCCCATGTGATTAGATCAACTGGAAAGCACACTCACACTCTCCACTGGGAGGTGAGGAGTAGCCGCTTTGCTCCTGTGTCCTCCGCTCCTCAGGGCCCTGACACAGTCATTTTCTCCTCCTATCTTTTCTCCCATTTCTTCTCAGACTCTGACCGCTTGGGCTTTCTGACTTTGTGAGAGTGGTGGTTTCTATGCCTTTTTGTTTTGTTTTGTTCTTGTTCTTCCGTATCTCACTCTCTTGCATAGTTCATCTGGCACATCCAGTTCTTCTGGGCTCCAACCCTGGGCTCCATTTCAGCCAGTGAGGTAAACTGACCGACTGGTCCCTTGACAGTGACAAGCTCCAGTGGGCACCAGAAGAGGCAAGAGTAGCCAGGACTGAGGAGTGGACCTGAAATGTTCGCGGTTATCTTTCCCAGGGACAGGAACTAACCCAAAACCTGCCAGTCAAGAGAAAAAATGGTCCCTTCTCCTCAGGTGTCTATGGGCCATAGTACCTGTGGGAAGAGGCCTGCAATGGGCCAGCATCTCCCTCAGTGACTTAACAGGCAAGGAACTGACCCAGGATATGAGCCGAGATCCAAGTGGCATGAGACAAGCAGCTTAGCGTAGTTCCCGTGGTGATACCATGTCTTTTACTGGGCATTGATGGCCGTGGGCTCTGGAGCCAGTCTTCCTGGGCGTGCCCTGTGACTGGGCCATGTTTCACCAATGCATTTGGACGGTCACTCTACCTTTCAGACTCTGTCTCCTAAATGGTGACCATAATAACGCTTACTCTAAAAGGCGACCTCAACCAGTAGCACATGCCTGCAACCTGAGCTGAAGCAGGAGGCTTGAGAGTTCAAAGGCAGGGTGCCACACTCAGCAGGAGCCAGGCAATAAAACAATGTAAGCAATAAAATAATGATGATGATGATGATGGTGGTGATGGTGATCATGATGATGATATGTTCAATGGAATATAGTGCCAAGCTTAAAGGGACATGAGAGTAGGCTATAGAAGGACGTATAACCCTCAGGGCTGGGACTTATTTTATTTATACAATACATCACTTAAAGATTTTGGCAGGGAAAAAAAAAAAAAAGGTTTTGGCGGGCTGGAGCAATGACTCAGCGGTGAAGAGCACAGACTGCTCTTCCAGAGGTCCTGAGTTCAATTCCCAGCAACCACATGGTGGCTCAGAACCATCTGTAATGGGATCTGGTGCCCTCTTCTGGTGTATCTGAAGACAGCGACAGTGTACTCATATGCATACAATAAATAAATCTTTTTTAAAAAAAGAGACAGATTTTGGCTACAACTCACAAAACTGAAGTAACCTAATTGTTAAGTTGTAATTGGACAGAACACTGTCGGGGAGAGCCCTGAGCATGATACTCTGTGTGGCTATGAAAAGCACGGTGGCCCTGGGGTCAGATTCTCTTTTCTCCACAGAAGACTTAGCTTCCAAATGTGCTCTCCTCCTGGTGTCCAAATGGCTGCCAGGGACCCAGGCATCGAACCCAGACATGTGATTCCTAGCGCAAGCAATAGGAACTTCAGCCAGTATACTGAGAATTTTAAGGAAGGCTGGCTCAGTACCAAACCATTCTGGGAAGTCGCACAGGGGAACTGGGTGTGTTGGTGCACACCTGTCATCCTAGCACTGTGGTGGCTGACGCTGGAGAGTCCTGAGGCTAGGCTAGCAGGGGCAACAGATAATGACACCAGAAAATTCCAAAGGGAGTTAGGGATGTTCACGGTGGCACATGTCTACCTCAGGTGCTAAAGAAACAATTTACAAGTATAGGTGCTGGGACGATGGCTTAGCCAGGCAGGCCCAAAGACCTGAGTTTCTCACCAAGCCCTATGTTAAAAAATGCTAGATGTCATGGTGCAGCCTTGTAATCCCAAGGCTGGTGGGGGGTTGGAGCTTGTGGGTGGAGGGCAGAGCTAGAGTATCCAGAGCAAATGAGTGGGCTCCAGGTTCCTTGAAAGACTCAGCTTCAAGAAAATAGGGTTCAAGCAGAGCCCTCTGGTACACACCTTTAATTCCAGCATCTGGACAGAAGCTAGTGGAATATCTGTGTGTTCAAGGCCAACCTGGTCTATGTGGTGAATTTCAGGACAGTTAGGGCTACATAGTAAGACCCTGCCTCCACAAAATAACTAAAAAATAAAAATAGTGTGGCAAGTGATTGAGGAAAAAAGATGATTACACTCTAGCTTCCATATGCAAACTCACACATGCACGCGCGCACACACACACACACACGCACAAAATCTGAGCCAGCAAAATTTGGCTCATCAGGGGATAGTGCTTGCTATATAATCCTGACAAGCTAAGTTAGATCCCTGGAACCCAGCAAGAAAGGACTCCGTTGGGGATTGGTTCTGTGGAAGGAAAGAACCAACTCCCCAGATTTCATTCCCCTTTGACCTCCATGATAAGTTATTTCTCCACCAGCAAAATGAGCCAGTTCCAGCCAGATTGGATTATATTAAAGATAGGTTTATTGGGAAGCTGCTCTCTGGCAAGTTCACTGATCCTAAGGATTGAATGTCTCATTTTTTCCCAGTTCCTAGCCCATGCAAATCTAAAGGCCCCTCCCCATCTCCCCTTCCCAACCGTTAGCCACCGGCATCTTTATTGGTTGATCAACTGGGGACCAGGACCTTCAGGGTTTGAACAAGCAGGTTCCAGACGAAATCAAAGCATTAGAACCTGTCTTAGGGTTTACTGCTGTGAACAGACACCACGATCAAGGCAAGTCTTATAAGGACAACATTGAATTGGGGCTGGCTTACAGGTTCAGAGGTTCCGTCCATTATCACCAAGGTGGGAGCATGGCAGCATCCAGGCAGGCGTGGTGCAGGAGGAGCTGAGAGTTCTACATCTTCATCTGAAGGCTGCTAGCAGAAGACTGGCTTCCAGGCAGCTAGGGTGAAGATCTTAAAGGCCACGTCCACAGTGACACACCCATTCCAACAGGGCCACCTTCTAAGCATGTACAAACCATCACAGAACCCATCCCCAACAGTCCTTTCTTATTGTGTCCATATCTTTTTGGAGACCATGGGTTGTCACTGCTCCTGTAGGTGGACCAGGACGATTTAAAATGAGCAGGCTGGTCAGTCACCGTCACTGTTGGAATTGCTGTTGCTGCTACTGTGGCTGTCCCCACTGCCACTGGGGCCATGCGAGGACAGATGGGAGGTGGGGAAGGGGGACTGGGCTGCAGTGAGGTGAAGAGTGGGAGAACACAGCTTTCAAAAGAACTGGACATGGGAGTTCAAATTTGAATACATTTCTGCTTTAGATCCTGTGGCATCCATCTTCCTAGCAGTTGCTGGAGATCCCAACACTATTGAATTGGCATCCCAATTCATAGTCCGAGATCAAAACAGCTTATGCTGGGGCGGTAACCTCAGAGAAGACCTCCCTGTATCAGAGGTTCCCCCCAAAGACCTGGTCTTTGTTCAGATGAGGCTAACTCTGGTACAGCCATGACTCAGTAGAGAGAACCCGGAGGGTCCTGGACTCTAATAAACTAGATGGGGACGGAACTTACAGAGTTCAAAGAGATGATGAATGACATAATGAATGAATAACAGAATGACAGAGGGACAGAAGTGGTTGCCGAGTAGACAGGAAAGACATGGGCCATTAGGCTGGGGACTTCTGGGTTGCGCCACCATCTGATAGGTTATTTCTCTGCCAGTGAAGTGAGTCAATCCAAGCCAGATTAGATTAGATTAAAGACAGGTTTATTGGGAAGCTGGTCTTGGGCAAGTTCACTGGTCCCAAGGATTGAGGCCAGGGAAATTACCATGGGGGATTGGGGAGCAGAGAAAGGACACACACGTGTGTGTGTGTGTGTGTGTGTGTGTGTGTGTGTGTGAGAGAGAGAGAGAGAGAGAGAGAGAGAGAGAGAGAGAGAGAGAGAGAGAGAGAGAGAGAGAGAGAGAACACATAGACACACAGAGGGAGAGGGAGGGAGAGAGAGGTCTGGATTATATAGGGAGGAGCCTCTGGGGGAAGGGCAGGGTAGCCAAGCCCCTGAGCTAAAAAGTTTAAGGTTGGGGACAGGGTATGGTAGGTAGGGACTGAGGAATGCTGGGAGAACCTGGAGGCCATGTTTGATATGTAAAATATGCACTTCAGGGGCTGGAGAGATGGCTCAGTGGTTAAGAGCACCGACTGCTCTTCCAGAGGTCCTGAGTTCAATTCCCAGCAACCACATGGTGGCTTACAACCATCTGTAAAGAGATCCGATGCCCTCTTCTGGTGTGTCTGAAGACAGCTACGGTGTACTTATATATAATAAATGAACAAATCTTAAAAAAAAAATATGCACTTCAATCCCTCGTCCCGGGGTCTGAAACCAAATATTCCACCCAAGTATGACTGATTTCTCAAGTCTTTATCTGCACATAGGTTATGCAGGAACTAGCAATCTGTGGGTGTGCATATATGTGTGCGTGTTGTTTTTTCCCACCCTACACAAAGGATACCAACAATGGCAAGTGGTAATTGTTCCTGGTTCGAAGGCAGAACTCTGTGTGTAAGTTTGAACCCTTGTCCTTGTATTTCATTTGTGCCTCAGATTACTTGTTTATGAAGGGTATTGTACAGCATTACCTCAGGTACTCGAACACCCAGCAATCTAATGCTTGTAAATCCTGTTATATAGCACCATCAGGGAGTCAATAAAACACCTAATTCTTCCCTCACTTTTGAACTCTGTTTCTTAATAAGGACCAAAGCTCCTAGATGGTCTTTGATGTAATAACTCCAGTGTGTGTGTGTGTGTGTGTGTGTGTGTGTATGTGTGCACATACCTACATACATACATTTATGATCTAAGCTGGAATTGGCAAGTTGAGGCAGGAGAGTTGCCTTGGGCTTGAAGTCCGGAAAGCAGAGTGAGACCTGTCTCAAAAGTTTCAGTAAGCCAAAAGTGGTAGGCAGGACAAGCCTGTGGTCCCAGCACTCTGGAGGCAGAGACAGGAAGATTGGGAGTTCAAACCCATCTTTGGGTACATTGGGAGTTCTAGTCCAGCCTTAGCTATATTAGGACCCGATCTCAAAAGAACATCAGGGCTAGAGAGCCATGACTCAAAGTTGAGAGTGTGGACTTGCTGGGCCTCTAATTCCAACATCTGAGTGGCAGAGGCAGGCACCTCTGAGTTTACAGGGAACTTATAACTAGCCAGGATGAGGATTCAGCTTTTGTCTCCTCTCCTTATTGCTCCGAATATTTGATAAACAATTTGGCTTTTGCTTAGTGGTGTAGAATTTCAACAGGAGTCACACTGTCCTGTTGGCCAGTTAGTTACTATAGGAGCTCAGTGTAAACAGTGTCCTTCACCCGATTATTATAAGCAACGCTAGGCTGGAGAGATGGCTCAGCAGTTAAGAGCACTGACTGTTCCTCCCAAGGTTCTGAGTTCAATTCCCAGCAACCACATGGTGGCTCACAACCATCTGTAATGGGATCTGATGACCTCTTCTGGTGTGTTTGAAGACAGTGACAATGTACTCATAGACATACAAATAAGTATTAAAAAATAATCAGTAATGCTTATGTGGCAGGCACCAGGATATAATGGAAAATTGTTAACTCATCGAATGTTTCCTTGGGCCAAAGATTATGCTTTCTGTGTAGCCAAGCTGACTTCAAACTCATGATTTTCATGCCTCAGTTTCCTAAGGGTTGGGTCTACAGCATAGTGTAGCAGATGGCTAAACTCTCAGGGGCTGAGAGGACAATGACCAAAGGGACCATTGTAGATCGGTGGTCTACGCAGGCTTCATACTAGTTCTGAAATTACTTGCCAGTTATCGTGGCGTATGCTGGCAGGATATGCTGAAGAATGAGAGACTAGAGGATGTGAGTCCAAGACCAGCTTGGGCTGGGCGGAGGAGATAGTTCAGTGATAAAGGGCTTGCCACTCAAGCCTGAATTTCATCCTTAGAGCTCATGGATGCAGGAAAGGCAACTGGACGAAGTGGTACTTGTCTGTAACCCCAGCTCTTCTAAGCTTCGACGGAGGACGAACTGGAAGGCTCAAAGCACCGGAACCAGCTTTTTCTCCTTTTTGAGACAGGGTCTCTTATAACCTAGGCTGGCCTTGACCTCCCTAAGAGGATCTTAAAACTTTTGATTCTCTTGCAATGGGGGTTTTATCAGCTCATATGCAAAAGACTCTACCACATGCCTGAGCCTCCAGCCTCTGTTCTTTTCTCCCTTTCCTTCCTTTTCTTTCTTCTCCTCTGCCCCCACCCCCACCCCCTTCTTTCTTTGAGAAAAGATTTCATTGTGTAGATTTGGCTGTCTGGGAACTAGCAATGTCGATTAGGCTGGCCTCCAACACACAGAGAGCTCCCCTGCCTCCCCACTCCTAAGTGATGGGATTAAAGGTATATGCTACTACGCAGTAATCTTTAAATTTAATTAAATCATTTATTGAAGTGTACAAATGTGCACCATTTAAGTGCCCGGCAAGGTTGTTATCCAGTTCACAGTGTGGCTGATCAGAGACATGACTCTGGTCCTATTTGTGTGACCAGTAACTAAAGTTTTGGCCCTTTGTTTTTACAGGCTGTTGACTAGAGAGGCCTAACTCTAAGTTGGCTAATATTTAACTAGCTTCCTAATTGAATGTGATCTGCCCACTTCCAGATCACTTTAGCTCAATCCCACAAAGGTTCTGGAAAATCTTTTTTCCTCGGGAGAAGTTTTGATCTAGAGGTCAAGCAGGCACAGTGCCTCTGTCAGAACAACCGTTATAAATTCCTCCGTGGCCTTCTGAGCACAAAGCTACCGATTTCCAGCAATTTTTTTTTTTTTTTTTTTTTTTGCGGGCCACACACCTGTGAGCCTGACTTGCTCAAGCCTTGTTCTCAAGCCCTTAAGCGCCTGTTGGGGACTGGGAGGTGCGCGCTGCCATGGAAACGCGCGCGCCACACAGGCGTGCCTCGCGCAAGGTGGAAGTCCAAGCGGCCATTTTAGGAGCTGGCCAGAGGGGTAGAACAGGCGCTGCCAAGCAACGGTTGACCGGTTTTAACCAAGTGACTGGTACTGCGGGGCGGGGATCCTAGGGGATGAGGGGGGCGGGAGGGAGTTGAAAAGGGGAGGGGAGGGGAGGGGTGGGAAGGCAAGGCAAGGAAAAGCTGGGGAAGGAGCAGGACCAGGCAAAGAAAGGGCGGGGTGAAGGTTAGGGCGTGGTTAAGATCTGGAGCCTGCCCACGAGTATGGGCATGGCTAGAAGAGGCGGGACATAGAGCAGGTTGAGGTTCAGGGAATGGACAGGAGAGGTGAGAGGTGGAGAGAAAAGTTGTCTGTGGGGACAGTGAGGATCGCGAAGTCAGCGTGGGTGTGGAACGACGGGAGGTCTTGCGGCCAAAGGACAATCTTTACCCAGGAGAGACCCAGAGATCACGAGGGAAGTCGAGGCAGAGAGACATACTGGGGCAAGGAAAGAATTATTTACGAGAGGGGGTTCAGTAAAGAGAGAGCCAAATGGGAGGACAGGCTTGGTAGAAAGATAAAGGACTGGAATGAGGAGCAATTATCCTGCGAAAACAAAACCGGAGGCGAGGCGAGACCCCAAGGAGTAGAGAGGCCCGACGATCAGGAAAGGTTCCCTAAGGAGAAGGCTGGCACCGAAGGGCAGGCTGGTGCTGAGGAGAAAGCACCAGGGAGGGAGAAGGGCTTTAAAGAGAAGGGGTGCGACGAGCAGTGGGGCCAGGTTGCCCAGGAACCAAGGAGAGGAGCTAGCCAGGACCAGGAGCATGGCCAGGAGAGAAAGGGGAGAGAGGATCCAATCTACATCAAAGCTTGGCACTTGAGTCAGGACCAGGGGCATGGCCAAGAGAGAAGACAGAGTGAGGATTTGAACTACTATACCACTCAGGGTCTGAGCCACGACCAGTGGCGTGGCCAGGAAAGAAAGGGGAGAGAGGATCCAATCTACATCAAAGCTTGGCGCTTGAGTCAGGACCAGGGGAGTGACCAAGAGAGAAGACAGAGTGAGGATTTTAACTACTATACCACTCAAGGTCTGAGCCAGGACCAGTGGCGTGGCCAGGAGAGAAAGGGGAGAGAGGATTCAATCTACACCAAAGCTTGGCGCTTGAGTCAGGACCAGTGGCATGGCCAAGAGAGAAGACACAGTGAGGATTTGAACTACCATACCACTCAGGGTCTGAGCCACGACCAGTGGCGTGGCCAGGAGAGAAAGGGGAGAGAGGATTCAATCTACACCAAAGCTTGGCGCTTGAGTCAGGACCAGGGGAGTGACCAAGAGAGAAGACAGAGTGAGGATTTTAACTACTATACCACTCAGGGTCTGAGCCAGGACCAGTGGTGTGGCCAGGAGAGAAAGGGGAGAGAGGATCCGAACTACTTCAACACTTGGTACCTGAGCCAGGACCAGGGGCATGGCCAAGAGAGAAGACACAGTGAGGATTTTAACTACTATACCACTCAGGGTCTGAGCCACGACCAGTGGCGTGGCCAGGAGAGAGAGGGGAGTGAGGATTCAATCTACAGCCAAGCTTGGAGCTTGAGTCAGGACCAGGGGCATGGCCAAGAGAGAAGACAGAGTGAGGATTTTAACTACCATACCACTCAGGGTCTGAGCCAGGACCAGGGGCGTGGCCAGGAGAGAGAGGGGAGCGAGGATTCAATCTACAGCCAAGCTTGGAGCTTGAGTCAGGACCAGGGGCATGGCCAAGAGAGAAGACAGAGTGAGGATTTTAACTACCATACCACTCAGGGTCTGAGCCAGGACCAGTGGCGTGGCCAGGAGAGAAAGGGGAGCGAGGATTCAATCTACAGCCAAGCTTGGAGCTTGAGTCAGGACCAGGGGTATGACCAAGAGAGGAGGCAGAGTGAGGATTTGAACTACCGTGCCACTCAGGGTCTGAGCCAGGACCAGGAGCGTGGCCGGGAGAGAAAGAGGAGAGAGGACCCAATCTACATCAAAACTTGGCTCTTGAGTCAGGACCAGGGGAGTGACCAAGAGAGGAGGCAGAGCGAAGATTCGAACTACGACAACACTCCGGGTCTGAGCCAGGACCAGGAGCGCAGCCTGGAGAAAAAGGGGAGCGAGGATTCGAACTACTTCAACACTGGGTACCTGAGCCAGGACCAGGGGCGTGGCCAGGAGAGAAAGGGGAGAGAGGACCCAATCTACAGCAAAACTTGGCGCTCGAGTCAGGACCAGTGGCGTGGCCAAGAGAGGAGGCAGAGCGAAGATTCGAACTACGACAACACTCCGGGTCTGAGCCAGGACCAGGAGCGCAGCCTGGAGAAAAAGGGGAGCGAGGATTCGAACTACTTCAACACTGGGTACCTGAGCCAGGACCAGGGGCGTGGCCAGGAGAGAAAGGGGAGAGAGGACCCAATCTACAGCAAAACTCGGCGCTCGAGTCAGGACCAGGGGCGTGGCCAAGAGCGGAGGCAGAGAGAAGATTCGAACTACGACAACACTCCAGGTCTAAGCCAGGACCAGGAGCGCAGCCTGGAGAAAAGGTGGAGCGAGGATCCGAACTACATCAACACTTGGTACCTGAGCCAGGACCAGGGGCGTGGCCAGGAGAGAAAGGGGAGAGAGGACCCAATCTACAGCAAAACTCGGCGCTTGAGTCAGGACCAGGGGCGTGGCCAAGAGAGGAGGCAGAGCGAAGATTCGAACTACGACAACACTCCGGGTCTGAGCCAGGACCAGGAGCGCAGCCTGGAGAAAAAGGGGAGCGAGGATTCGAACTACATCAACACTTGGTACCTGAGCCAGGACCAGGGGCGTGGCCAGGAGAGAAAGAGGAGAGAGGACCCAATCTACAGCAAAACTCGGCGCTCGAGTCAGGACCAGGGGCGTGGCCAAGAGAGGAGGCAGAGCGAAGATTCGAACTACGACAACACTCCGGGTCTGAGCCAGGACCAGGAGCGCAGCCTGGAGAAAAAGGGGAGCGAGGATTCGAACTACATCAACACTTGGTACCTGAGCCAGGACCAGGGGCGTGGCCAGGAGAGAAAGGGGAGAGAGGACCCAATCTACAGCAAAACTCGGCGCTCGAGTCAGGACCAGGGGCGTGGCCAAGAGCGGAGGCAGAGCGAAGATTCGAACTACGACAACACTCCGGGTCTGAGCCAGGACCAGGAGCGCAGCCTGGAGAAAAAGGGGAGCGAGGATTCGAACTACTTCAACACTGGGTACCTGAGCCAGGACCAGGGGCGTGGCCAAGAGAGGAGGCAGAGCGTAAATTCGATCTACGACAATATTCCGGGCCTAAATCAGGGCCAGGGGCGTGGCCAAGAGAGAAGACAGAGTGACGATCTGCTCTATGGCAACACTCCAGACTTGAGCCAGGACCTGGGACGTGGCCAGGAGAGAGAGCGTAGCGAGGACCTGATCTCCAAAAAGACTCAAAGCTCGAGCCCAGGCAAAGGGTCTAGCAAGGAGGGATGTGTGGGCGAGGACTCACGAAAGAACACGAACACTAGAAACCGGTTCTTGAGCAAGGCAGAAGCGACGAGAAAGGGGCGTGGTGAAGAGCAGTGTGAGGGCGGGGAACCTTGTGAGGGCGGAGCCCAGTCGCCGACCGCTGAGGGGAGCAGTCGAGAGGAATGCAGGAAGGGCTCGGGCAAGGCAAGAAAAAAAAAGAGAGACTTGGCAAAGAGTAGGTTAGGAGTTCCAAGAATTGGAACAGAGAAGAGCAAGAGCAGGGTAAAGGCGGGGAGAGCGACTAGGAAGCGGAGTGAAAAGATCCGCAGGGGTAGGGACCATAGTAAGAGTAGGTGCGGGGCCGGGAGGAAGAGCAGGTGCGGGGCGAGGAGTATTTGTAGGGGAGGGGCCAAGAGCAGGTGCGGGGCGAGGAGTATTAGTAGAGGAGGGGCCAAGAGCAGGTGCGGGACGAGGAGTATGTGTAGGGGAGGGGCCAAGAGCAGGTGCGGGGCGAGGAGTATTTGTAGGGAAGGGGCCAAGAGCAGGTGCGGGGCGAGGAGTATTAGTAGAGGAGGGGCTGCGAGTAAGAGCAGGTGCGGGACGAGGAGTATTTGTAGGGGAGGGGCCAAGAGCAGGTGCAAGGGCGAGGAGTATTTGTAGGAGGGGCCAAGAGCAGGTGGGGGCGAGGAGTATTAGTAGGGGAGGGGCCAAGAGCAGGTGCAAGGGGAGGAGTATTAGTAGAGGAGGGGCTGCAGTAAGAGAAGGCAGGTGGGGCGAGGAGTATTGTAGGAGGGGCCAAGAGCAGGTGCGGGGCGAGGAGTATTAGTAGGGGCGTGGCAAGGCCTAAGAGCAGGATCAGGGCAGGTCCCAGAAGCCTGATCAGATGTGGGGCTAGAAAAAGGAATGGGAAAAAGGGCAGAAACTGAGAGGTTTCCTAGAGATCAGTCTCAGTTAGCCGACTTGCAAGTGGGTGTTGATCCCCACGTTCTCCAGGTTCTAGCTACATGGTGTTCTGGCCAGCCATGTCCCCTGTCAGCCCTGTGTGGCTGAGAAAACCAAACCTATGCGCATTCTGGGTACTGCGGCTAGTGCTATTGCTGTCGCTGAAGTCGAGAACGGAAGGTACTTTACAGAATTGCCACTGGCTTGTTGTCCTGAACAAGTTTGAGAATGTAGGCTTTCATCTCAGCAAGGATCGATTTCTGGAACACCAGCCCGTCGATACAGTGTCTGAGGTGTTCAGTAAGTTGGTAGACTCGCCAGTTGATCCGCAAGAGGTAAGGGAAGTGAGATCAAGAATATCAAAGGGATTTGAGGTCAGTAAATAGAGGGATCATGAGTCAGTGACTAGATATTTCCCCCACCTTTCCTTACAGAAATATTTGAGCTTTCCTTACTACCTGCAAATCAACTTTACGTGTCCGGGAGAGGTGAGAGTTTACAGTGTTGAGTGGGCTGATTTCTGTAAGTCTCCAGTTTCCCATCACTTTCTGTAATGTTTTTCAATACAGTTTAATAGTAGTCTTCAACCACCCTGAAGGCCTTAGGGATTCAGTCTCCCACTAGATACAAGAACACAATAGGGACAAAAACACCGAGGTTCCCCCATTTTAAAATTGAGATGTAGGTCATTTGTTTTGTTTAGGGGCTAGGGACAGAACCCAAGGCTTTGCACATGCTACCACCGTGACCTCAGCCCCTGAAGGTGACATTCTAAAGTCTACATATCAGTACATTTTAGTGTATCTACAGAGTCAGACACCTGTCTCAGCTACATTTCTATTGCCATGACAAAAACAGCATGATCAAGGCAACCTGATAAAAGTTCATGAGCACCACAGCAGGGAACCTGGTGGCGACCAGGCAGCAGCTGAAAGCTTATACCTCCGTTCACAAGCAAAAGGCAGAGAAAGAGAACTAGGAATAGTGCAGACTTTGGAGACCTTCTATCCCCAGTGACACACCTCCTTCAAGAAGGCCATATGTAACACTACTCAAATAGACCCACAGCTAGGGACCAAGCATTCAAACATAGGTGCCTATTATACATACATACATACATACATACATACATACATACATATATGTGTGTGTGTGTATGTTATATATAGGGGCTGCCCTCACTCAATCACACTAACCTCATTATCTTTCTCCTGAATGCTTCTGCTACCTTCAATAAGAACCGTGTGTCTATTAAGAGTTAATCTTTCTTTTAAAAAAGGATTCATCTTATTTTTAATTATATATGTATAATATAGATATAGATATAGATATGGAGGTATATGCATGTGCATGCAGTTGCCTATGGAGGTCAGAAGAGGGTGATGAATCCCTGGAATTGGAGTTACCAGCCATTGTGGCTTGACATAAATGCTGGGACTCATACTTTGGTCATCTGGAAGAACAGTGAGTACACACTCTTAACCGTTGAGCCATCCATCTCTCCAGCCCCACCCTCTTTCTTTCCTGATACAGGATAATGTTATTTAACCTGGGCTGGCCTTGAACTTACAACAGTTCTTGTGCCTCTGTCTCTTGTACTGGGATTGTAGGTATGAGCCATCATGCCAACCTCCCCCTGTCCATTTTGGTTTGTTTGTTTGTTTGTTTGTTTGTTTGTTTAGGACAGGGTCTTTCTACAGAGCCTTGGCTGTCCTGGAACTCGACCTTCTGCCTCTGCCAGGATCAAAGGTGGCATGTGCCATCTTTTTTTTTTTCTTTTTTTTCTTTTTTTTCTTTTTTTTTGGAGCTGGGGACCGAACCCAGGGCCTTGCCCTTCCTAGGCAAGCGCTCTACCACTGAGCTAAATCCCCAACCCCTTTATTATTTTCTAAAATAATTTTTTTTATTTTATGCATATTAGTGTTTTGCCCGAATGTATGTCTACTAGAGGGTGTCAAGTGCACTGAACTGGAGTTCCAGACAGTTGGGAGCCACCATGTGGTTGCTGAGAACTAAACCTGGGTCCTCTGGAAGAGCAGTCAGTGCTCTTAACTTCTAAGTCATTTCTCCAGCCTCCCTTGCTCATTTTAGAATGAAGAGGTTTTGTTTTTTTTTGTTTTGTTTTGTTTTTTTACCTTTTAACTATGGATTTGTGAAAATTATAGATTTTGAACGAGGGCAGTTTGTCATGCAGATGATTTGAAAATGCTGTGCTTTATCCTGTAGGCTTTTTCTTTGAAGACAGGGTCTTGCTATGTAAACCAGGTTGGTCTCAAACTCACAAAGATCGACCTGCCTCCGCCTCCTTTGTTGTTGGGACTAAAGGCGTGCGCCATCGCCACCTGCTGCTTTTATTAGTGTTTTTGATGAAGAGTCTCATGAAACCCAGGCTGGCTAACCTGACGTGTAGCAAAGAATAATCTCAAACTTTTGAGTGTCTTACCCCTGCAGGCTCCATGGGAGTGTACTGGGATTTCAGGTGTGCACCACTGCACTCTATTTTATTCTGTGATGGGAAAAGAGCTTAGGGTCCCATGCCTACTAGGGAAGCAGTCTGACAACAGGGCCCGAGAGGTAGCTCATGGGTTAAGAGTACTTGTTGCTGTTGCAGAGAACCAGAGTTTGATTCCTAGCACCCATCTGGTAGCTCGGAACCACACATCACCCCAGTTCCAGGGAATTCCACAGGCATGCACATGGTCCACACGCACGCATTCAGACAACAGGCACGCACATGGTCCACACGCACGCATCCAGACAACAGGCATGCACATGGTCCACACGCACGCATCCAGACAACAGGCATGCACATGGTCCACATACATGTATTCAGACAACAGGCACGCACATGGTCCACACGCACGCATCCAGACAACAGGCACGCACATGGTCCACATACATGTATTCAGACAAAATATTTATGCACGTTAAGTAAAACAAGTAAATCTAAAGCAAGGGAGTGAAAAAAGAAGCGTCAGTGTATGCTGTTTACAGAACAACAGAGTCTAGCCTGGGCTACGTAGGAAGATCCTTTCTCAAGACACCACCAAAGCTATAACTCACTCATGATACAACTCATCACCAAAGTATTAATTTGTTCTTAGAAAAGTTAATTGACTAAGCTACAAAGATCAAGGGGCTAGGCAGTCACCCAAGGACCATTTGCTTTTTGTATTGGTTTGAACTAGGGTCATATATGGCCCAGGCTGTCCTTCAACTCAGGATCCTCCTACCTCCTTCTCCCAAGTACTGGGATGATAGGTTGCTAGGTGCGTACAACCATGCCCAGCTTTCTTTTTGTGTTTTTTTTTTTTTTCTTTTCTTTTTTTCGGAGCTGGGGACCGAACCCAGGGCCTTGCATTTGCTAGGCAAGCGCTCTACCACTGAGCTAAATCCCCAACCCCTCTTTTTGTGTTTTTGAGACAGTGTCTTACTACAGGGCCCTGGAACTCCCTGCTTGGATCAGGCTACCCTTGAATTCACAGTGATTCTCCTGCTTCTGTTATCTGAGTGTTGGGATCACAGATTCAATTCACCACCCTTGACTTGAAAGTTTCCGTTTTTTAAAACATTTTATTTATGTCCATGGGTGTTTTGCCTGCATTTATGTGTCTGTATACTACATGTGTGCCTGGTGCTTACAGATTCCCGAAGAGAGAATTAAAAACCTAGGAGACAGATACACAGTCCTGGTTCACTTAGGACTCTCTGTATAGACCAGACTGATCTCAAGCTTGTGGTGATTCTCCTATTTCCATCTCTTGAGAGGGTAAATGGCGAATGTTAGTACACCCGGCTTCTAGATTTTATTGATTTGCTTATTTTGAGACAGTCTTACTTTATAGCCCAGGCTGACTTCAAACCCCCTGTATGTCCTCCTGAACTAAAGAGCGTGCTACCTCTCCCGCTGGAGCACTGGGAACAAGTGTTTGCCATCCCAGCAGGCTGCACAGCCGTGCTCTCTTACCCTTCCATGGTGGGGAGAGCCTGCTATGTCCACCTAGCTCAGGTGCAGAGCATTACTCCAGGAGTCTCCGGGCACTGGACCCTGAAACTAAGTTCTTCTCCCCGTCAGGATAGCGAGGTGCTGGCCCGAAAGGGCCACCTGTTGGGGATGAAACCCATGATCCAAATCGACTACATACACTCAATCAATTTCTACCGTTGGAAGCCCGAGAATCTGCAGATCCTGTTGGAGGCTGCTCCAATGCTCAGCAGAGGTTGGCCAAACTGCTTGGTGGTGGTGGGTGGGGATAGGTAGTCTGGGAGCACCCTGAGGCCCACCCGGGCTTCTGGCAGTCTCTAATACCTCTGTGATTTTGTGCCCCATGCAGCAGGGGACTGCCACGCGGAGGCCATGTGCATCCTGAACTGGTACACACCCATGCCCTTGAAAAACGGCTCGGTGGTCGCCTCGGTGGAAGTCTACACCAATGGCATAGGACCCTTCATTCCCAGGAAAAGGTGCTGTTTCCGGTAGTGTGCACACACCGAGGAAAGGCTACCCTCAGAATCCCAAAGGAAGCAGGGGAAGCAAAAGGGAGGTGGCAGGGAGAGGTGGCTGTGAGCTGGGAGGATCCCCTGAGGTGGCACTCCTCACTGGAGCCTGCTTGCAGGTTCTTTGTAAATATGAATGGCTTCCTGAGGAAAGACGCAAGTGGTGCACCCGTCTTCACCGTAGGATATGAGGTGAGGGCTGCCAGCCGGGACAATATATGAATTAGACGCACATTGCCTTCAAACCGCCAAACCAACACAGACCCCACTCGCAGAGCACTTTCTTGACCTCTGGCCCCCAGATGCCATTTTCCCAACTGTACCTTTGAGTTCCTCTTTCAGAAGTAATCTAGAGAGGGAGGGTTGCGCTCTCTCTCTCTCTCTCTCTCTCTCTCTCTCTCTCTCTCACACACACACACACACACACACACACAGAGTCCCCAGTGCCAGAGGCTGAAAAGTAACAAGGTTTCCAGGTAAGCACAGGGTGGCAGTCCATCCCATTGTCTCACTGAGTTGTATGTAGTTTGTTTTTGTTTTTGTTTTTTGTTTTTTTTTTTACATTGTTTTGTATGTGTTTATACCATGCTATGCATGTGGAGGTCAGAGGACAGCTTCTAGGAGCCTGTATTCTTTCCGCCATGTGGAATTGCCTGACATTGAACTCAAAGACATTAAATTAGACTAGGTAGCAGGAGCCATTGCCTGCCAGACCGTCTCACGGCTCCTGCATAGTGTTTTGTCACAAGGTTTCAGTGTAGTCTGCAGAGGGCTATGAACTCATCATACAGACCAGCAAGCTTTGTGAGACTCCGGCCTCAGCCTCCCAAGTACTAGAGTATCCTAGATGTGGGGCACCAAGCCAGGCCTCACAGATTCATTCTCACTTTTCTAATCCGTGTATCTATTTGGTGGTGGAGGACACACATGGGGCACATATACGTAAGTCAGAAGACAACCGAGCTTGGTGGCAAGTGTCTTTACCCACCAAGCCAGCCCACATGCTGTGTGTACTCACTTCAAAGAGAAGAACGCTGAGGCTCCAAAGGAGGGAATCATTCCCTACTCCTGTATGCGCCAGAGCAGCCTCATCACCACCAGCCCTGCACCCATGTTCTGTGCTTGCTACACATTCACCCAGCCAGCAGCGTTTCTCGCCGTGGAGGTGGAGCTCAGAGTACTCGCTAGGGCTTAACGCCTTGGAGGGGGGTGGGGGCTGGGGGTGGGGGTGGGGCGGTGAAAGATGAGACGTGAGTGAAGGGGGTGAGTGGGAAAGAAGGAAGAGGCTGGGCCTGGGTCAGAGAGTGGTGGAGAGTGAGGTTAGGGAGGGGACGACAAGCCGCAGAGGCTTCGTGGTCAGGACGGGAACTTTGGCTGGTAGTGGAGATGGCGGGACAGTCAGGTAGGTGAGGGCTGAACGGTACTTCTTTTTCCCTGACAGAGCCTTTCTCTGAAGCCGTCTCACTTTAGGCTCTCGAAATCAAGACCCCTGTGGTACACTATGGACCACACACCCGTCTTCATCCTTGGGGGCTTTGATAATGAAAAGGCCATCTTGCTCTCTGACAGTAATTTCCATGACTTTGTTCTCTTGGAGGTGAGTGACAGCAGGCAGGTGCAGACTCGGGCTTCTGGGCAGTGCTGGGTCCTAGACCCTGGATGGGGATCTGGGACTATAGAGTAGGACTTCAAAGATGCCAGTCTCCAGGCAACAGGGCTTGAAGAAAAATTTTACTGCTAGGAAGCATAGGTTTCAAAAATTTTTTTTCTTTTCTTTTTTCCGGAGCTGGGGACCGAACCCAGGGCCTTGCGCTTGCTAGGCAAGCGCTCTACCACTGACCTAAATCCCCAACCCCCAGATATTTTTTAAAAATACATTTCTTGAAGGGTTGGAGAGATGGTTCAGAGGTTGAGAGCACTGACTGTTCTTCCAGAGCATCTGGGTTCAAGTCCCAGGACCCACATGGCAGTTCAACCACCTGTAACTCAAGCTGCAGGGGATCTGGTGTCTTTGGCCTCCACAGGGATTATCATTGAAATACAATCTCTCTCTCTCTCCCTCTCTCTCTCTCTCTCTCTCCCTCTCTCTCTCTCTCTCGCACGTTGTTCCCCCCCCCCCCAAGGTTCTGGAAAGGTGGCTCAGCAGTTAAGAGCACTGGTGGCCTGGTGCCCACAGAGGCGAGAAGAGGGCACTGAGTTAGAGAGAGTTGCCCTTAACCACAGAGCCATCTCTCCAGATTCAACATGGAGCAGAACTCTGGCACGGGTACAGGGACTGTTGAACACATCGTACACGGTTTAACTTCAGGTTGTGTACAGTGCTCAGGCTGGGATAGTGTGACTATCTAGGCAGTTAGAACTCAGAGGCTGAGGGCTCACACTGGCTCACACGCTCTCTGCCCCTGCAGCTGAGTATTGATAGTTGCTGGGTCGGCTCCTATTACTGTCCCATTCTTGGCTTCTCAGCCACTATCCATGATGCCATTGCCACCGAGAGCACGCTCTTCATTCGACAGAACCAGCTCGTCTACTATTTCACAGGCACCTACACTACGCTCTTCGACAAGAGCCGCGGCAGCAGTGAGAACACTGGGATGGGGAAATCGGGGGTGGGAGTGGGGGATGTGGGTGTCAGAGAAACAAAACTAAGAAGGATATTGACCAGAAAGGAAAAAGTCTAGGCATTACCATGGTGTACACCTTTCATCCCAACACTTGGGAAACAGAGATAGGGGGATGAGGGGGCTTTTGGTCACCCTTAGCTACATAGCCCTGTTTGAGATAAATCTGGGCTACATGAGACCCGGGAGATGGGGTGGCACACACATGGGTAGGGGTGTTGCCAACCTCTAATCCTAGCACTTGAGACTATCTAGTTCAGGGCAATCATGGGCTATGTATTAGATTCCAGACAGCCTGGGAAACTTAGTGAGAAATGCTTCAACCACTCCCTCGGAGATGGGAGACAAGGCAGGAGAAGTGGGGCACGCCTGTGGATTGGTGCCTGACCCAGAAGCCCATGAGCACTTTGGCTTCAGACATAGGTTTATCCAGGTGTGCACTATAACTCTTGGTCTCCTTGTTGAGCTTGGTGATTCCTACTCACACCCAGCCTCAGAAAGCCACATACCTTTTGGCTAGTGGCTACAAGCTGGAAGGGCCTCTGGTTTGCCTCACTCTGTCCAACATGCAGTTCAAAACCAAGGGAACCAAAGAAGGGGTAAGGCATCCATGAATAGCCCCAGGACAGTGGTGCATACCTGACCCCAGCACGCCGAGGAAGGCGGCAGAAGTGTGAAAGCAGCCTTGGCTAGTGATGAGTTTGAGGCCAGCCAGAGCTACAGTGTTAAAACCCTATCATAAAACCCAAACCAGTCATAGCAAGCTAGAATTCCATGGTAGAGGATTGGGTGGATCAGGGGTTACAAAAGTGATGACAGGTATTGCTCTCCAGGCTTCCCAGCAGCAAGCTGACATGTTGCTCCAGGCTAAGAGGACAGGTAGCAGGCTCTGTAAGACCAGAAGGAAAGGGTTGGCATCCAGGCCTCATTCTGACTAAACCCCATTCTGGTTTTGAGTCTCCATGCTTAACCCCCTAGGAGGCTGGGTTCGTGTCCTGTCTAGTGAGTGCATCAAGAAACTGTGCCCGGTGTTTGTCGGTGGCAATGGTTCTGAATATATCCTAGCCCTCACCACTGGCAAGAACGAGGGTTATATTCACATCGGGACCATCACAGGTAAAAGCCTGTGTCTTCTGAGCACTCAGGGGACAGTTTTCTATACTTTCACCTAGGGCTCTTATTCCTTGCCATGTGTCCTTAGAAGAGGCAGCACTCAGGGCTGTTCTGTGTGTGTGGATATGGGTAGGCTCGTTGCCAAGCTTGAGGACTTGCTTTCAGTCCTTGGGACCCACATGACACAAGAAAAGAACCAACTCCCACATGGTGTCCCCACTCATATGTGCATAGCATGTAGGAATTTGTGGCCATCCTGGTCTATGTAAGGAGTTCTAGGATAGCTAGGCTTACAGAGAGATGGCTCTCCTAATCACATTCCAGGAAATCTGATGGTCTCCATTGGCCTCCTCCAGCACCAGGCACTCAGATAGTACATATACGTAGAGGCACACCAAAACACACAGAGAAAAAACAAGGACCCATAAGGCGGTGGTGCAGGGCTCACATGCAGTGTTAGACAGGACTTTGTTGGGAGTTCAGAGGTCATGGGACAGGCCAGGACTCCCTCACTCACATCATTTTACTTGTTTGTTTTTGAGACAGGATTCAGCATGTAACTTTGCTCTCTTGAACTCACTGTGTTGGACTAAGCTAGCTTCAAATCCCACAGAGCTCTGCCTGGTCTGCCTGTTGAATTAAAGGCCTGCACCAGGGTTGGGGATTTAGCTCAGTGGTAGAGCTTGCCTAGCAAGCGCCAAGGCCCCGAGTTCAGTCCCAGCTCGAAAAAAACATGGAAAAAAAAAAAAAAAAAAAAAAAAAAGGGCCTGCACCAATCCTCAGGGACCCGCCATCTGTTCTCAGCTTCCATCAGGCATCTACCGGGGCCAGCTGAAAAGACAGTGGGTTTGTTTGTTTAAGCCTTTTTTTTCTTTTTTAAAGCAAAGCTGTCAATAAGTTGATAAGCAGAGGTGAGGTGGCTCACCTTTAATCTCAGCACTCAGGAGGAGGACAGGTCCATCTCTGAGCTTGAGGCCAACCAGGTCTACAGGTTCCAGGACAGCCAGGACTACCCAGAGAACCCTGTCTGGAAAAAAACAAACAGAAAGAGAAGTTGATTTAGGCCCCGTTGTTGGCCCCAGTGAGTAACTGTAGATAACACCCACCCCACCAGCCTGCTCCATGGAATCCCTAGATCTGTGCCTTTTACCAACAGGGTTTCCCTCACACACTTTCCCATCTGTAAAATGGGACAGATGACAATACTGTAGTATTTGGAGGGAGGAGTTAATATAAAAGATTAAATAAACCACTGGACATGGTGGTTCACAGATGATCCACAACATTTGGAAGTCCTTAAGGCAGAAGGATCAAGAGCTGGAAGCCATCTTGAACTAAAAAGGCAAAACAGGGCCAAAGTGTGGCAATCAGCAGTAAATGCTAGAGGGCCAGCTGTGCATCACCATACCTTGCTGCACTAATGCTAACACCCAGCCACAGGATGTGCTCTGATTGGCTTGTATTAGCCCACCTCCATATCTAAACCATGTTTTTGAGACAGTAGGTCCAAGTGTAAAGTGATAATGGCTGAAGGGCGGCTTGATCCCCAGAATCCCTGGACTAAGAGGTTCAAGGTGTGGAGGACCCTGATGGGGTGCTGGTTGGGTAGGGATCCTTCAAATGCTGATGGCGGAAAATAATGCGCCTGTCTTGATCCCTCAGATGGCCTCGCGGTTCTTCCAAATGGTGCCGGATGGTTGGTCAATGTGTGAAAAGTTACCAGGTACTCTTTTTTTTTTTTTTTCGGAGCTGGGGACCGAACCCAGGCCTTGAGTTTATAGGCAAGCTCTACCACTGAGCTAAATCCTCAACCTTTTTTTTTTTTTTTTTTTTTTTTGGTGGGTTCTGGAGTAGGAGTAGTAGGCCTTTGAGAAAGGGTGTTTGAAAGGTTATGGGGACTGCTGGAGTTCTGCTCTCCCCAACGAGTTTGAACTGCACCAACCAGTGGGCTGTATACATTGCGATGGGGAGAACCTGCTGCTGTTAGTAAAACTGACTCTATTGTGCAGTTTTACCTAGTCAACTTTAATTGGAAATGAAATCCGGTTGCCCACAAAGTCAGGCGGAGCCAGGAGCTAGGACTGTGGACTGTATGCCCACCCCACACAGCTACTCTCTCAGAAAGGTGTACAGTGGGCTGGGGGAAGCCAGTGTCCTAGGAGAAGCGAGCAGAAGTCAGAGAAGCCTGCAGGAACAAAAGCACATCTGGAGGTCCTATACTCACAAGAAGCTCAGTTTATGTTTCCTTTGAAATACATGATCTCAAAAAAAAAAGCAATACAGGAGAATCTCCAACTGGACCCCCAGTGTGTGGGGGCGCATGCTGGCATTTTGATATTCTAGGCCAAGATGGCTCAGTGGGTACAGGTACTTGTCACCAAACCTGATAACCTAAGCTCAATTCTCAGGACCCATGTGGTAGAAGGGGAGAAGACTCCTCAGAGCGTCTTCTGTTTTGAAGAATGTGCATTTGTGTGCACACACACATATTCACAGAGTAAATATAATAAATCAACAAGGTATTCTATCGTAAATGGAAAGCCAGTAGATTCTTTAAGGTGGGTGGGGATTTGTTTTTATTTGGTTTTGGGTTTTTTTGTTTTTGTTTTTGTTTTTTTTTTTAAAGATTTATTCATTTATTATAAGTACACTGCAGCTGTCTTCAGACACACCAGAAGAGGGCATCAGATCCCATTACAGATGGTTGTGAGCCACCATGTGGTTGCTGAATTGAACTCTGGAAGAGCAGTCAGTGCTAACCAACTGAGCCATCTCTCCAGCCCTTGTTTTTGTTTTTTGAAACAAGGTTTTAATATGTAGACCTTGCTGGCCTAGAACTCCCCATGTAGACCAAGCTGTCTTCAAACTCAAAGATCCACATGCCCCTGCTACCCGCGTGCTGGGATTAAGTCACCATACTCAGTTGTTACAGCAGAGTCTTGGAGAATAGTAACCTAGCTTCCCTTACAGTTGGGGTGTGAGATTAGGGTTCCAGAGAGTTCTTCAGGTTTTCAGGGTGCTGTTTTCCCTGCACCTCTAGAGCCTCGAGACTCTGCATATTCTCTAAAAATACCAGAGTTTATCCCTGAAGGTAGGACCAAAGGGCAAGGGTGGCTCCCAGGGTGGACAGTGGTCAGGAAGAGACCGGTGAGCACTCTTTTCCTCTCTTCTGCTGTGGTCAGCTCAGAACCTGGACTTCTTGGTGCTCCTTGGTACAGAGACTTACACCGACACTCCTATGATTCCCCAGGGCTTGTACTTCAACACACTGAACAACGTGCTGTACATTTGGGGCAATTTCATCCTGCAAAGGTAGGTATAAGCCACCTCCCCAGGGACCCAGGCACAAATACATGGGCACGCTTGCACACACACATGAACGTGCGCGCACACACACACATGTGTGCACACATATTTATATAAATAATTTTATCTGTTTTTGAGACAGGTCTCACCTGTGTAGCCCTGGTTGTCCTGGAACTCACTTTGTAGACCAGGCTGGCCTCAAACTCAAAGTTCTGTCTGCCAATGCTGAAATTAAAGGCCTATGCCATAACTCCCAGTAAAGTTTTATTTAAGTATGTGTGTGTATGTATGTCTGTGTGGAGGTGGTATACACATACAGTGTAGGTATCTGTGGAAGCCAGAAGAGAGGGCGTGGAGCTAGCACATAAGAGATCTTTCCAACCCTTCAGTGGGCTTTTCCCCCAGTCACCAGAGTAGCACTCAAGGTCCTTAGATTAGGAAGGTGAACTCATTGGTAAGCCATGACCCTGACCTCATTAGTGAGCTCAGGTGAGGACTCTGATCAGAGCCACCCCTCCCAGCTCTAAGGCCTTTGTAAAATGAGACTCTGGGCTGGATACATGTGAGCGATAGGAAGTGTTTTCTGGGGACACTTGAGAACGATTACTACCCATCTACCCTCTTACTCTTCAGGAACCCAGAGGCCCCATGCCATCCTCACAGACAGTTGGCACACTGCTTTTTCTTGATGCATTTGGTTTTAAAAGAAACACGACTCAAAAAAATCACTTAAGCACAAAGAATCTACTGATATATGGCAAGATGAAGGTCTAGCTTCAGGCATGACTGAATCCAGGGCTCAGAGGGCTTGCAGTTAGGACCCCATTTCTAGGCAAGATAGTACTTTTACTGTCCTAGGCCAGATAGCGGAGTCCTGGGATAACCCCAGAAAGCAGAGATGGGGAAATACAGGTCCAAGAGCACAAGGACACTCATGCACAATGGAAGCTGACCACAGTCACAAGGTCCTTTAGCTGTGTTTACAGTGTTAGAATACACAGTCTGTGATTACTTGCTGTAATGGGGAATGCAGTGAAACAGGTACCCCAGAACCCCAGATGCTTCCGTGCTGAGAGCTGCCTCTCTCTGCCTACAGTTACAATAGGGAACACTTCATTTTCTGGACTTCCCAAAGGTCCACCATCAATATATGCTCAACTCTTACAAAGGACATATAACTTTTGTCAC
Source organism: Rattus rattus (assembly GCF_011064425.1). NCBI lineage: Eukaryota > Metazoa > Chordata > Mammalia > Rodentia > Muridae > Rattus > Rattus rattus. Next base: position 166,745,031 of record NC_046155.1, read on the forward strand.
AGAAGATGAAGAGGTGAGATACCCTGTTTTTCTCCCCAAGCCCTCCTTGTTCATCTCCAAATCTCCTGCCCTGTCAGAGTGAACACCGTTCAGGGACCCCAAGATAAAGGTCAGTAGGAGGTGCCACTCTGAAAGGGTCCTGGAAACTCGGAGGGGGTGGGGACTTTCCCAAGGACTGCGCAGTGGAGTGGGAAGAGTAGGGAGGCTCACCTTGTTCCTGAAGACTCATATATGCTGCTGGATCCACAGATCTGGTACTTTCTGGAAGGCGGCTATGACGTATACAGGATAGTCCCATCCCAAGGCTGGAGCACCTACTTTAACCTGCAGAAGCTGGAAAAGTCGCCCCTCTATTCAAATGATGAGACCTTGGTCTCCCTCTTCTGAGAAAGAATCATCTATGAGGTGCCAGGAGGGTTTGGTAAAATTGGAGATGGGGAGCAGGTTGGGAGCTGGGGAGTGCGCCCGCGCCTGCCTGCCTTCTGGCTCCAGCTGGTCTATCTTGTTGACAACGGAAAGGAACGTTTGGTCAGGAGGTTCTTGCCTGTGGGAAAGTTGATGGAGTATGACCTGCCCAAACCCTTCAAAATAGGGAGCCAACGGTGAGAAGATTGGCCCCCGTGAAGCTGTTTCAGAGCTCCCAGCCCGGAGTGGGACCTGGAGCCACCCTAAGCATAACCTGGTGGTGGGGATGGATGGGTGCTCAGCATGGGACAGGTCAGGGGAAGAGTTCTGTGCAGCTGGAGGGCTTAGGGCAACGGGGAAGAGGGGAGCTAGACTTGAGGGTGAGGAGGGTGGGAGGGTGTTAGAGGGCTAGACCTGAGGTGAGGAGGGAAGTGGGGAGGTTGGGGGGAGCTAGACCTGAGGGGTGAGGAGGAAGTGGGAGGGTGTTGAGGTGTACTAGTTATGGTTTGACACTGTGACCAAGACAACACTTTTTTTTAAAAAAGATACTTTTTAAAAAAGATTTATGTATAATAAATAAAGTACACTGTAGCTGTCTTCAGACACACCAGAAGAGGGCATCGGATCCCATTACAGATGATTGTGAGCCACTGTGTGGTTGCTGGGAATTGAACTCAGGACCTCTGGAAAAACAGCCAGTTCTCTTTTTTTTTTTTTTTTCGAGCTGGGGACTGAACAGGGCCTTGCACTTGCTAGGAAACCAGCTCTACCACTAAATCCCTAACCCACAGCCAGTTCTCTTAACCCGTGAGCCATCTCAGCCCCCAAGGAAAACTCTTATAAGGACAACATTGAATTGGGGCTGGCTTACAGGTTCAGAGGTTCAGTCCAGTATCACCAAGGTGGGAACATGGCAGCATCCAGGCAGGCATGGTGCAGGAGGAGCTGAGAGTTCTACATCTTCATCTGAAGGCTGCTAGCAGAAGACTGACTTCCAGGCAGCTAGGGTGATGGTCTTAAAGGCCATGCCCACAGTGACACACCTACTCCAACAGGGCCATATTTTCTAATAGTGCCACTCCCTGGGTCGTGCATATACAAACCATCACAGAGGGAAAGGAAGAAGTGGGAGGGTTTTGAGATGTGGGAGCCTTATTTGTAATTGACAGACTTCAGACATGGCCCAGATCTGTGGTCTCAGCACTTGTGAGGTCAAGGCTGAAGAATTTGGAATTCAAATATGTAAGCCAGTCAGGGCTATATAGTGAGATTATATAGAGGGAAGGGGAAGCTTCGGGAAACGTGCAGATGGTGCCACCAGGAAGGCAACTTGGAGGTGGGTGTTAGAATTAAGGCAAGCAACCTAGCTGGGATGGAGGGAAGGGATCAATTAGAGCTGCACGTAGGGGACTGAGGGGTGGAAGGGGTGGGTTCCAGTCAAGGGACAACCAACAGTGTGTCTAGAGGCTGCTGAGCACACGGACACTGAACTGAGTTTGTTATAGGCCAGGTTAAATTTCGGGGGAAGCAGCAACTCAAAAGTGGGAAATGTAGACTGGGGATGTTCTGAAGAACTGTCAACAACTCCCCTTACATGTTGTTGCCATGGCTACCCAGGAGAACAAGATAATCTCCTTGAATACATCTGCCCCTTCAAGAAATTCATCTACTTGATGTACCCCAAAAACAGCATGTGGAACGCAAGGAGAGCTACCTTGCCCTACCGCCTCTGGTCTCTGAATCCTCGGGCTTCCACAACAATTACACGCTTGCCGTCTATCAAGGCCTTGTCTATTACCTGCTGTGGCTACACGCCAAGTACAATAAGGTGGGCACCCGGGGCACTGAAGAGGGAACTGTTCTGTAGTGGTGAGTTTGAAGGGATTAGTGCAGCCAGAGTGGAGCCTGAAGTTCAAAGATGTGAGGGAGGTGAAGGGGGCGGGGGGCTGTCTCTTAGACCCTGAGGCCCTTAGGTTGAAAAAATCAGGAAAGCAGGTTTAGATCGCACAGGCTGGTGCATGCCTGTAATCTGGAGTTCAGGACTAGACTGGGCTACATGAGACCCTTTCCAGGCAGGCGAAAAACCTGGTATAACAAGGCGCATGTTATTTATCCCAGGAGGAGAGCACGGACAAAACACTTGGATTTGAGGTCCCTTGAGGACACAAAACATCACCAGCTGGGTGAATTACAGAATGAACAGAAAAAAAGCCTGTTTGTGAGGCCCAGGCTTGGAATCCAACCTGGGGAGGTAGAGAGACAGGCTAAAGTGGAGACTCACCAGCCCAGAACAGTCAGGTCAGGCCAGGGTTCAGTGTGAACTCCTGGGCGGCTTCTTTGGAAACACAAGGTCTTCCCTGGCCTCCTGAAGCTCACACACCCCACACAGGCCCGTGAAGCAGGTTTGGGGGACAGACTGGGTGATTATCCTCCTACTTTGGGCTATGAGCTAAAACACAATCCTAGCATTGTCTGCCTTCTTCCTCCTGTCCTCACTTGGTGTCTGATCATTTCTGCCCCCTCATGAACCCAGTGCATGATCCACCTGGGCGCTGGTGGCAACACAAATAGTGTACAAGGTAGGTGGCCATGTTGGGCGTTGGTGGAGGGACAGCACTGAAGTATGTGTGCCTCCTGTCCAGCCTACTGGCTGTCCCATCCTGTGCACCCAGGATTACTACTTTTACCTGTTCCAGCAACCGGCTGGCAGCTTGGAAAGCATGTATCAACATAGTACCTACCAAAGCTCTACAACCTCTCCGTGATTGCCTGGGTAATGGCTGTCTTCTAGACAAGGGCAGCTGGTTTAGCATCACTGCAGCCTTGTGCATAAGGACACCTTCACAAGTACTGATAGCCCAGGTCTGTGTCGGGGTCTACTTAGCAAACCAAGGACAAGGCCTAAATACTCGGGGGGGTACTAGGCATCAATCCCTCCACTCCACCCCCCACAGGAGCCGGTCTTGAAGTAGATAGGAAGCTAGCAGTGTCTGTGATACTGGGGCGGATCTGGTCTGCTTCATCATCTGTGACTCAGGAGTCCATCTTAATGCACCCAACTATTGCTCTTCAAGGTGAGGCCAGAGGAGGAGAATACGTCACCGGACCGTTGGCTGTTATCCCTCTGGTCCCACCATAGTAAATGGAGGCATACACTGGCGTTACCCTCCTCTACGTCCCTAGGCCTTTGAATGTCTCTGGGTCCTAGGACAGATGGAAGATCCTCTATTTCAGTCTCTCCTTCCTCTTCCTTGGGTTAAAATCACAGACAAAGGAAATGCTCTGAACAGGGGAATAACTGGTGCTGAAAAGAACTTCCATGTTGATCCAAGGTGTAGTCACGAGAGTTTTGAGGGAGGGATGTAGAGAGGGACACGTATAATTATCTACAATCACTGGTTCCTCCTCACAGGTACTGGGCGCTTCGGGGAAATGCTTCCAAGCCACAACCCTTGACACAATCATTCGAGTACTGGACTTTTTGGGTACTGGGGACTGGTACTGTGGGTGGAGGGTTGGCCCAAGTCCCCAGAGGGCTGGTTCCTGTTGCTGTCCTGGGAATGCCGTAAATCCATTCAGATTTTAAACCTATAGGTATGAGTGTTTTGCCTCTGTGTGTGGTTGTTTACTACTTATGTGCCTGGTGCCTTCAGAGGACAGAAGAGTGTCTTTTGATCCCCTAGAACTAAAGTCACCAATGGTTGTGAGCTGTCATGTGGGAGATTGTGACCGTCCTCCGCAATCGCAACTGCACGCCGCTACACACTGATTTTATTATTTATTTATTTATTTGAAATTTCCAGTGCTAGAGATTGAACTCAGGCCTTTGAAGGTGCTCGGTGAGCAAGCACTCTACCACTAAGGTGCCCGCCCCCAAACCCGCACACATTGTTCTACGTTTTCCGACTCAAATGTTCATTCTTCCCTTTGGCTTTGTTGGTCTTCTCTCGCGTGCACAGGTACTGTCCCCCACCCCCAGCACGAAGTTATAGTCACTGAGGCCAGGAGCAGTGCAGACGAACCCAGAGAGCTCATAAGTGGTAGAGGGCTTAGAGTCTTTGTTGTCTGTAACTTCCCTGTTCATCCACTAGCAAGCTCACCTCGGGGCCCCTCCTTCCTGATTTAGAATGACCCAGGAAGTAGAAGACGGCTGTAATAGGCACAGACTCCTCAGATGGAATGTGTTGGGCTAAAGGAACAAGTCACAAGCTTGATTGAGTCAGGATGAGTAAAGAGGAAAAGAGAGAGATTGGGCTGTTCACATCTGGGTGTGTGTTGGGGACAAGTAAGAGAGAGAGAGAGAGAGAGAGAGAGAGAGAGAGAGAGAGAGAGAGAGAGAGAGAG